>NC_137819.1:27937554-27940054 GCF_963921795.1 Nannobrachium achirus
GAAGTGTTCCACTTCCACAACAGATGCCTCCGACGAATATCCCAGATCTTTTGGCCTAATCAAATCTCAAACGATGAAAAAAAAAACAGGGAGCCGGAGCATCACCAAGGAAATAACACACAGACCCTGAGAAGACTGGGACATGTGCTTAGAATAGAGCAGGACCACATCACAAAGGTGGCCTTGAGAAGATGTACACCACCAGGCAAAAGAAAACCTGGGAGGCCGAAGACCACCTGGCGCAGAACTGTGACACAAGAGCTGGAGCAAATGAACCTGTCATGGGGAGAGGCACAACATGCTGCCAGGGATCGAATGCAATGGAGATCGTTCATTGAAGCCTTATGTCCCATTGGGCACGAAGAGGAGTAAGTAAGTCTCCACGGTAGTGGGTAGGAACTTTAACCCTGCACCACCCGGTTACCCTCAAGTGCACTTTGTTATACTCTTTTTCCCCTCCAGTGCATTTCAACGTCGACTGTGTTTGAATATAATTCTAGTGTCACAGAGAGTGGTAATCCCAGAGTTTCAGTCCTAACCTGGAACTGTTAAGAGTATCTTTATGAAGTCCTAAACCGAGTGATGAAAATTCTTAAATACGGCCTTTCAACGATTCAAACTGCTTTAAGCAGGAATGTCCCATAATTGGTTCACACTTTGCTGACTTTGTGAGGCATTATTTAACTACTTCAGCCCTACGTTATACTTCAAGTATTGAAATAGCAGCCGATCTACATCATTATCGTGAAGCATTGTATACTTTCGTAAAATTTCAAAAGATTATTATTATTATTATTTATGTTCAGCCATAATGACATACCAAAATAGGGATGCTGTTATTAACAACTTGGGATCCAAACTGCATTTTTGTAGCCTGACTGCAAGCGCCAGACTCAATCACACACTTCGTTTTGGGATTGAGTCTGAGCCTGGGGAAGGAGATTCTACTTCAGCGGGGGCGGGGTAAAGCCTATTGACGTCACACACACACACACACATACACACACACAGCCCTGTGTGTCGCCGACAGCGACGCGGCGTGACATTGCAAAAATATGTTATTTCTCATAACATATTACTAGCCTACAGCCCCCTGCGGGGGCCTGGCCCCTTTGTGTGTGTGCCTGTTAGTCCCCCTTGGTGTGAAGCAGACAGACTGTGATGTTGCTCTCTCTGGAACTGCCCCCGGACTGGGAGTGCGCTGCTTGGTGACGCCCATTTGTGATGTAAATCGCATCACAGGACAGCCGCCTACAGGCCAAAATTTGGGAAAATATTTTAAACATTTGGGGATTATGAGAAGTAGAGACACATCTGAAGGTGATAAAGTTGATGTTGGGCAAGGTACATGCGTTATTGATTTTTGTATTATGTTTTTTAGACAATTGAGCAACTGCTGAACGTGGAGTTACAGATGGACCAAGGGACAAACCAGCATACACACTATTTTTTGGGGCGATTCTAATTAAGGTTGTGGGATATGACTGCATGTTTACGTTAGTGCAAAATGGTATTAAAACGTAATGAAACGGCACTATTGTATTGTTTATTAAAAGAATTCGAGTCGAGTCTGACTCCGCCATGACAGTTTTCACGGACCAATCAGAGTCCACTAGCGGCTCACGTGGGCAGAAGAGCACCAATCAGAGTCCACTACGGAATCTCACGTGGGCAGAACAGCTCCGAAGGGAGGGGGCTGGGACCGGACCAGCATACCACGTGCCTCAAGTCTACAGCCCTGATTGGCCCATTCAATGCGCCCGCTCTTCAGGCGCGCTTGAAATAAAATAAAATATCTCCGGGTTCAGTCCACACTACACACCACCCACCAACAGGGGGTGGTGATGTGCGGACTGAAGTATCAGGCTAGCATTTTTGTATACAACTTATTTTTTTGTCCTTTAGCAAAACTCCAGAAACAACAGCGACAGTGATGAAGGTTCATTTTGAAGGAAAACTAGTATATCATCCATGCATTGCAGGGGTCCCTCAACAACCCATCAGACATAATATACTTCCTCACGCATTTCTTTGGAAGCCTGCTGCGCTCCAGAAGTACTCAACTGGTCTCACCTCCCCCACAGGGACCAATTATGCTGGCATCTGACCATTTTGTGTGGGAGGAATCCCTGCTCTCTCTCTCTCTCTCTCTCAAGCCCAATTTATATTTTATTGTATGACATTGTCTCGAGCCGAAAATAGCTGATCAACAAGCTCACAACGTGTCACGTATGTTGCGCAATTGTGAGCTTGTCGATTGGCTATTTTCGCTGCGCGACATCGTAGTACGATGAAGCATAAATTAAGCATATCCCTCTCTATTTCCAACTCGGAATGTTAAAACTTTAATCCAATAAAAGGGCACTCAGAAACGAACAATCCTGTCAAATTACTGTTGCCACTGCACTTTCCAGAGAGGACCGGCGTTGGCTTACCTTGGTAGGACGGGAACGACTGAAGTCTCACACAGCGGTTCTCGTTGCTGGAGTATGAACAACTG
>NC_137819.1:27945054-28082554 GCF_963921795.1 Nannobrachium achirus
CTATAAAATGGAATTTTGACAAAAAATGTCCACCACAAGCCAGCAATGCGATGACCCCTGAAAAGGTTATATTTTGTTATGAACACAGGACAGCGCTCGTGTGTGGATTTCATGAGTTTGTGGAAGACCGAATGCATTGAAAAGCCATATGCGTTTTGTGTGCACTAACCAACCGAGCATCACTTCTGCCCTCTTCCAGGGGGATTTGCACGTGTTTGTGTCTCCTCACGGCCTGTTTCTCATCCCACCACGCTGAGGCGTGCAACTTGAGGTTTACCGCAGCGACCCTCAAATCCTGCACAAAATTAATCCCCGCCGATGCTGCGCTAATCTCCTCCTGTAACTGGGTCAGATTAGCACGCTAAAATGATATGATGGGACCCATAAGCACATGAAGATTTCTAATCTCTACACTGATAATCCCCTGTCAACACTCAACCAGGGTCAATATTACATTATAAGTAATGGGTAGAGAACATGTAATACTTTACAGTATTGGAAACAGCCCAAGCCATAGGTCTACTGTGGAATATAGAGGGCCTACATACATATACGCACACACACACACACACACACACACACACACACTTCCTAAACAGAAGTGTAGTGATATTAACGTTAATAATTCTTTCAAATTCTTTTCTTTCATGTGCTATCACATCTCCAGCTAACGCTTTACTTTAAAGCAATTTAAATAGTGAAGATCTACAAGTCCACAACGTGTTGCAAAGTGATGTCTTGAGAGTTTGTAGAGCTGCTATTTTTGTTGTATGAAGAAGTACACTATATACAGGCAGGGTTTAAGTGATAGCTAGCTCCTTTCGGAACCTCTCCCTCCACTGCTACGCAGCTCCGAGATGAGGTTCCTCCCCGTCGTATGCCAGAATCTTCCGGCTGGGTGGACGATCCGCCGTTAGCGATCACTTCTTACCTTTGGTGAACATTCTATCCAAAAAGTGACGGGTTTCTGCTGATCTATAATCGTTTTACTTCTTTAGCGTGGAAGAAAATCGAAGCACTGTGTTGAAATAAAGACTTTATATCGCTCATTTTGTCAGCCGGTCCCATGTTTTTTAGACATTCCGGAAGTTGCAGCCGCATAGGATAACATTACTGCCTCCCCTGGTCACGTGGTATATACACAACGGGGAAAACACAGAACCGGCTGACATAATGAGCGATATAAAGTCTTTATTTCAACCCAGTGCTTCGATTTTCTTCCACGCTAAAGAAGTAAAACGATTATAGATCAGCAGAAACCCGTCACTTTTTGGATAGAATGTTCACCAAAGGTAAGAAGTGATCGCTAACGGCGGATCGTCCACCCAGCCGGAAGATTCTGGCATATGACGGGAAAGAACCTCATCTCAGAGCTGCGTAGCAGTGGAGGGAGAGGTTCTGAAAGGAGCTAAGTGATAGCAAAGAAGCAAGGAGACAAGTGATGCACAACAAGAGGAGACGAGGAGATGGATATTAGGCCACAATGTTTATTCAGTAGTGTTGTTTCAACTTATAGGTACAATACTGTCAGCTTTTGTAAGACTAAAAAAAAGTTACCATTACAGTCATCCGTGCTTACAGAATGCCAGTCAAGTCGTTTTCCACCCCTCCTCGTGTACGCACCCGTCTCACACCCGCCTAGAGTGAGTACATCTCCAAATGGTAGGCACTTTGAAGGTTTAAAACATTTGTGAATATACATTTTTATATATATAATATATCTTTTCATATACTAATAAGCAATTGGACTCAATGGCCATGTCTCTAATAGACATAAAAAGCAAAAGGAGAAGAAAAAAAAATATTCTGGAAAAAAAGAGATCAAGGAAAGAATGAACCCATAAGAGCAGAGATGTGGCCGGGGGCGGGTAGTATGGGGTGGGGACTGTATGAGGCGATACTGTATGAATGTACAGTAGAGAATGAGGCCATGGTGGGAATGGAAATATTGTGAGTCTTTGGGTTTTTTGCTCCTGTAGTTCAGTACCTTAGTTTATACAATGACAGGATGAGAGAGAGAGAGGGGAGGGGCAGAGGGTGAAGAACGTAGAAGGACAGCAGATGAGGAAGAGCTTGATGAGATGAGGGAGAGGAAGAATTTTGGCGTGGAAGAGTGAATGGCCTAGTGAGGGTTGTGTCACGAGTTTTAGATGACGACAGCATCTATACCTACTTTACATTACTGTACATTTGAACAAAAAGAAAAGGCAACTTCACAACCTGCTGGATATTTACGCATTTCTATTCTTAGCGAGGTCACGTTGAATCAACGACGTACGTAAAAAAAACAAGAGGGTGGCAGCCAACAACAGACGGCAGCTCCTAATGTGGCATCGAAGCTTTCGTCTGCTGGTCATTTCCGCTCTCCCCTGTCTCAATCCGGGATGCGGGATGGCACGTGCCAAGCCAAGCCAAGCCAATGTCTCCCGTGTGCACCTGGCCATCAGCATGTGTGCTATCACCGGGCTTCTTCTTAGAGACACGGCGGGGTGTAGCAACGGGTCACCTGCAAAGCTGCAGGGCAAGTATCACATACTGGCCTGACTGACGCTCCTTTGAAATGTGCTGACCACAAACATTGTTCAAACTGAAAACACCTCGACAGACCGCAAAAAGTGTCTCGCGAGACGATTTTCAACGACTACCACTAATCACCAGGGACAGCCTAGCGACAGCCTTATCGTATTATCTATTAAACACGTCCACCCGGTCGAGAATCGTGGCGTGCCACAGAGGTATGTGCTCCGTAATTGGGTGGGTCTGTCTGCTGCGTTTCCAGGCAGTAGCACATTATAGCAGGCTTCCAATAATGAAAGGATATCTTGGCCAAAAGCATCAGCACAGGGACTCAGACAATAACACCAGTCTCTAGGGGCTGCATGGCTTTGCTCGCGAGCCGACGGCCTGGGTGGCTCCTCATGGCTGAGCGCTAAAAAGGGGAGGGGTGCCGACAGCTCAACGGCCGTGCTCCAATCTGATTATAAAAAAATGAGAGTGCCACTGAGAGGGGAGAGAGGGAGAAAGATGGGGGAGAATGTGACTTGGTGGTGGAAGGGCGTGCAGAGGCAGTCAGAGGAAACTAGGGGGGAGACACACACATCGTGGATGTGGCTGAGGGCCAAAGCCACGGGCCAAAAACAAGTTAACCCCACAAACGCTACATACACCCAGAGCTGCACGGTACCGGCAGGGAAGCAATGCAGTGTGGATGTGCAATACAACGTCGAATGCAATTAAATAGAAAAAACAACGAAAAATGGCCGCAAGACACAGAGCCAAAGCCGAAGCCAAAGCCTTTTGCGATTTTTCTCGAGCCCTGACACAGCTTAGCTTTTTAAGACCAATTCCTGGGTATACGCATAATATGCTGCCGTAAAGAAATGCTGTTTTATGACCATGAGGTACACTGAAAAGAGAACAAACAAACAATGAACAAAAGTGAAATGCTCACCTTTCACTAAAACTGGTGTGAAAGCAACAAAAACAAAACAAAAAAAGAAATAAAATAAACATTGCAACCTGAAGGGAGAACATGTACATTGAACGTTATCAGCATTAATGTGAAGACAAAAGAGCTTCATCAAAACTACAAAGGCATTTTTTTTTAAACATCAGAGAAAAAGATAAATTAATGAAATACACCTTTAGAGATCAACATCAGACATGCTAGGACAAAAAAAGAAGAAAAAAAAGAAAGTAGGATTGATACAGAATAATTATATTCAATTATTTCCACTTTTAAAATTTTTCTTTACAAATAACATACTGCTACAGTTAAAAAGTAGTCAGCGACTAAGAAAAGCTCCTTTGACAGAAGACAGATGTGACCGGTTTCTTCAACGTTACAGATCCTGTTTGTTTTTTTTGTTTTTCAGCCGTTTCAAATAATACACAAAATGTTTAAATACACAGATTTGCCATAAAATAAGCAATGCTTGGCTTTCATTAAAAAAAAAAAAAAAAAAAAAAAGGAGAAAGAAAAGGTCTTAATTACAATACTCTATGCAAAAGCTTTCCTTTATGTTATTTTTCCTCAATCAACTTTATAACTTTGTGACATTTTGTAGTTTTTCTTGTCGTATTTGAACAGGGTTTGTCGCTGTCGTGGACTGTCATTTCGACTATCACTTTTTGACGTGTCAATCTGGTGTGCGAGAGGGAGAGGGCGGGGCTTCTATGCATAAAACTCCTTGGTGGGGGCCTTCTGATAGGCCGCCCCGGTGGGTTTCCTCTCGCCCAGGTCGTAGCTGCCCTCGTCCTTCTTCCTCATGCGGTAAACCAGCAGGAGGATGAGGAAGATGGCAAACAGGAAGCCGATCACTCCGCCCGCGATGACAGCTGAGGATAGATGTAGGTGAAGAGGTTGAGAGAAGGGAGGGAGGGAGAGAGAGAAACAGAAGTTATAATCAGGGGTGTCGCACCAAATTCTGGGCCTTGGGTACAGGGATTTTTGAAAAATCTTGAAAATGTGTGCAGGTCTTTGAATATTTCAAATCCTTTTAAGGTTTTTTGAAAAACCTATGTTTCTATGTCAGTGCCACTGACATAGAGTGGTGCTCAAACCGTTTCATCTGAAGGACCCCCAAAATTATATGTATGTGGCCACGGACACCCATCTCAAAATATTTAGTTCCATGGACCCCCACAGAAGCAAAATTTGAGTTACAAATGTTTGCATAAAAAAATACATATATTCAAAGATTTGCAAACATTTCCACGACTTTTCAAAAATAGCAGATCTACAAGCTCGCAGCTTGTGAGCTTGTATATCTGCAATTTTTCAATAGCTAAAGTACAAAATAATTAAGGCCCCTCCACCTCGGGCCCTAGTAACTCAGTACCACTTTTCCCCCGCCCTTGTGACACCCCTGAATGTCTGCAGAGGACATGGTGTGTAAACCAACAGAAGAGTAACATCAAGGGAACCTCAAAATGAAATCCAGCCAGTTCATATTAAAAAATCTGGCTGTTCTCTATGGCCCCCCAAAGGCATCTCTGTTTCTCCTGACTAATTCTCTACATGAGCTTACATCAATTTCCTCCAAATTAGGCCTGTTATGAGGTGCTCCATAGCTCACTAATCTGTTTAGAGTCTCTCCTTGCACAACAACCTGCCCTCTGCCCCACTTTAGCTTTCCACATGTTGAGTGGCCCCATGGCCCCATAGGTACAGAACCAGTGGCGTCAGTTCAGCTAAGGCTAAGGTATGGCAACATGTGTCATGACACCAGTCATGTTGCCATACCTTATCAACAGGCATGATGATGATTACTATCAGCAAAGTAAACAACAACTGACTGCCACATTTGAGAAAATGTGCCGCCGCCTCTAATTAACAATAATACATTGCACCTGTGCTGACCTACTGAACTGCGGAATAAACCTTTTGTCAAGATACAAGTGTTGTGGAGAATATATATAGGCCTACCTGGTGAAAGCGATAATTTTATTCTAATTTGCATTGTAGTTAGTTTAAAGTGATAGTCATAGAGACTATCACGTGGATAGTCATAGAGCCATTTTTCCCCCTGGAGCCAAGGTATGGCAGCTGACATACCTTGCCATACCCAATTGACGCCTCTGGTACAAAACCTGGCATCGCTCCAAAAGCTAACCTCCAGGTACCAGCACTGCAGTGAGCACATATACTGTAGCAGCTGTAACAATAAACTCGATTAAAACCGATATAAGTAATTTTGTGGAAAGATTTACTTTAATAACAATCGTTTTTGCTATTTTTCCTACTTAGGGAAACTAATGGATACCTTTGTTTTTATGTCTCTGCAAGCGATATGAATTCATGTTTAACAGTGAGCTTGGCATAGTTTAGCTCAGTTCCATCCTGGGTCTGTGGGAGTAGAACGACTTCTAAGTATTAAATGATCAGTTTGGAGCAAAAGTATTTCCCTACTTTTGAGAGGAGCTGATACTTTAACCCATTGCCATCAAGGAATTTAGTTAAGCTAGGCTAACCTCACTATTCAAAATACCTTCAAACTACACGTAGACATGAAACTAAACAAAGCTATCCATTGTATCAAATTAGTGTGCCGCCACCATAAAAACAGCTATTTTCAGGACACAGGTGTTTGCCAAAAGAGAAATCAAGATTGCAAAACGGATCCCATGTCATGGGATGACAGCAACTCCCAAGAATACACTGTTAAAATGATTTAATGCTCTTTTTTTATTGGAAGAAGACAAGCTTAACACGTTTTGACACGTTATTCTTGTCAAAACCTTGAGATTATCCACAAGCGTGTCTAACTCCTGGTAGGTAGAAAAGAATGAAATACATAGCAAACTTTCCCGTCAACCACTTAAACCCTATATACTTCGTTGACCGCAAAAATAGCTGATCTACTAGCTCACAACGCAGCTTATTTGTTTATTACGACATGCCCAGAATAGGGACATTATTAGTTGGTTAATATACACAGTAAAATCAGTGTCCATTTATCCATTTGTAACTCAGAAAAGTGTACAAATGTAACTAAATGGACCCATTAACACTCAGTATTTTACAGTGTAAGTCAAATAGAAACTTTTAGATGGAGGTTTCCGGGGAGGGATGTGTACGAGGTATGTTTCTACGCTCAGGGTCTCATGATCCAGAAGATTTACATTGTGTAATCCTCTGCATTCCATGTGATTTACATTGTGTAATCCTCTGCATTCCATGTAAGCGACACAGTCTTGGCAGATCAGAGACCAAAGCTGCCATAATTCAAAACAACTGACAAAAAGTTAGTGAACCTAACAGACCTTTTTGAGAGAGAGCTTCACAAAGAATACAACTTAGCGAAGCTCGTTCCCAAACCATTATGCAAATCCTGTTTAGTCATGTTGCGATTTTTCTCAATCCAACAGCAATAAACAAAAGGTTAAACCAAAGCATGTAAATGGGATGGAGAGTGAGAGAGAGACAGAGAGAGAGAGGGAGAGAAAGAGAAAGAGAAAGAGAGAGGTTTGGGATGAGTTCTCATCTACAATGATCTAACGCTGTGTCCTGATTTGTCCCCGCTTACACAGATAGCAAAACGCCAGATGGATATCGCAACAAAGTGCCAATCAATTTCTGTCTGCGACTTGTGGGGGAGAACGCAACAATTTGGAGTCCCATCATTTCTCGCATTTGAACAGAAGTGAGGAACACCCAGCGCACCGTGAAGCCTATAGCAGGTTTCACAGATGCCTGTCGGATTTATTCAAACTAATTATTTTGAGAAGTGTGGAGATGGTAGGACTTCCTATCTAAGCTTCTAACACCGATATGTTCACAGCCAGAGATATACTGGTTGACCGCACAAACCCTAGAATCCGTCCCTATTGGGGACGGATTGCAATATTAGCGTCCAACTTCTCATAATAATAAATAATAGATATGTAATGGATCTGTGCAATGCCCCTGCCAGTAAAACAACCAAAATGATGTAAAAGATTAAACATCTGCAATACAAAGAGGCTCAATTAATAAGCAATTGTTTCGAATGTACCCAAAGCAGGAATCCACCTTTGCTCAGAAATACTGAATAAATAGACAGAACTGCAAGTTGCCTCAGGTGAACCCGACCTCTAGCTAGATTGAGGGTGGTGAAACTGCGCACCCGGCCAATAACTACCCACCAGAGTGTTTTCTTCCAGTTCTATGCAGGTGCTAATGAAATAACACGGCAGCGAAGAGACTCCCAAGTAACAAGAGCCTAAGCCATTGCTGTGGGTGTGGCGTTATCTGCTGTGGGTGTGTCAGCAATATTCTGCTGACAATGTACGAATTTGACTAATACATTAGCGCTCGCAGCCATATCTAACCAGCAAACAAATATCGCTTCCTTCTTCCCCTTTATTTGGAGTACAACATACACACTGGCTATAGGGCACACGCTAGACTGAGTTGGAAAACAAATGCAATGAAGGCCCACCTTTTTAGTCCTTTGGGGAAATGGAAAGGTAGAGGTTATTGTCCAAGCCGTTGTGCTTTCTTGGGTTTAACTCCTATTAGTAGACCTTGTATCTGAACTGTACTGTCCTGTGCTCTGCTTTTCCTATGCAAACTTCTAATAAAGTATTCAATCAATCAAAGCAATGCCAAGAGGAGCCGTGAATTAAGAACCTTGCGATTCCGTGGTGAACCTGGTAATCGTAAGCTAACACCAGCTGTACCAATGCCACTGCTACAAATGCCACTGCTACAATATGTCAAATGCAAATCCATCAATTGCAAGTCTTGTATATTTTCAGATGTGGGTCAGCGGCAAAATACATATCAATTTGGGAGTCCTTCACATGAAGATGTTTGATGCTATGGAGGGGCCCTTGCAGTCGGTACATACCAGCTAAAACCTCTGTTCTCTGGAAGAGGTTTTCAGAGCGGACTTCGATGGGCTCCTGGGGCGAACCGGGGGCACTGGTGGTGCTGGTCATCTGGTTCCTATGCATGTCCTCTGTAGCCGCTACCGGAGCCTGGGGGAGGGGGGGGGGGGCAGAGGAGGAAGTAAGTATACAAGGATGTAAAACATTTCAAAAAGGAAGTCAAGGGAGAGGAAGAGGAAGGTGAGAATGAGAGATAGATGCATAAATCGGCTATTTTCAAACAGCCTAGGTATGAAATAGGGCTAAAGTGGTTTATAATTTATGTCTGCAAAGTAACTAGAAACTAAAGTTTTCAAATCATTGTAGTGGAGTAAAAGTACAATATTTGGATCCGAGATGTAGTGGAGTATAAGTAAAAGTACTGGAAATTGGAAATACTCAAGTAAAGTACAAATACTTCAAAAGTGTACTTAAGTACAGTACTTAATTAAATGTACTTAGTTACTTTACACCACTGGTGAGTGGGAGGGAGGAAGCAGATATAAGAGAGTCTACATTTTCACATTTCAATGACTGTGTCACGCTTGTCTAGCTGTTCAACAACGCTGGGTAAGTGAATACAGCTTTAGTTCAGCATACATTTTCTGGAACTGACAGTAATGAGGAGAACAAATAAGGATGGAATAATGAGGGAGAATAAAATAGCAAGGAAAAGGTTCAAAATGGCACCTGTCCAATTTCCGCTGGCTCAGCTGGATGGTCTCTCTAGTAAGTAACACATCCAGGGGACTAAACTGGGGCCTATAGCCAGTCAGATGTATGGCCTGTCCAAGGGGGTTGGATGAGAACAAAATGGATCTATTCCAGACTGCCCCAATGATTTGTCCATGAGGCTAGTGGGGGAGGTGGAGGGATGACATGGAGCCCTGCCAGGGACCCAGCTTATCAATGCGGGGGCAAAGAAAGAAAGCAAAGGAGCAAAAAGGATCTGAGACCATGCTTTTTATGGTTTGGCAAAGAGATGAGTGAAGGGAACAAAGAATCAAAATGGAACCAACCCAGGTTTTTTTTTAGGCCAAGGAAGTAGGGACAGAGGCAAAGAAAAAAACAAAATCTTGGAAGGAGCTCTGAGTGTCTTCTGGCTTGGCTTAGCAGGGGGTGGAGATCTTGACTAGAAATCCTAAACAGATGTAGCACACAATGCAGTGCAGCATACAGTCCAGTAAGGAGCTGATCTGAGATGGGTACAGAATACATCAGATTATGACTGACCGAGTCCGAGACATAATCCACTGGTAATGTGCTGTGACATTAACACTTGATCGTTATCCTGAGAACAAACCTCGGCCCGCTTGGTATTAGAGAGGGGATTTGATAACATGCTGGGTCATCTCCTCCACGGCGAGTCACGGATCACTTTATATTGCATAATGTCATAGTATCACAGAATGTTACTATCCGACCAGGGAACATATCCGTAAACCCTGGCACTGGCAGTGTAATTACTGCTTCACCATCCCAGGGTCTCAGTAAGAGGATATTTATTACGCCCTGTTCAGATATAAAAAGTGCCAAAGCTAGAGCGTGAAGCTAAGCATGAAGCTAAAAGCAATGATTGGGAGAGTCCCAGGTTATGAGTGACAGCTGCTGAGGTTATGAGTGACAGCTGTCACTCACATGTCAGCGTGTGTGACTGCTTGTCGTGGGAAAATAATTGACAGTATGGACAAAATGTATTAAATAGCAGCTGTGGATGGGAAAGGAATCAACATTAACTGGCGACAGGACTTTTTTATCGGCTAAAATTGATAAGATTGTTTTCAAACAAGCTTCAAATGACCTGCAACGAGTCCGTCTGTACATCTCTCTGCCCCATCAGCGCTGATGTCTGGGCAGACAGCAGCTGGCATGCTGGTTCGGACCACCAGAGCTGTCCTACTTAGTTATGTATGTTTACTGTCTATCGCTCTACAACTGCTAGTTTAAAACTTGAATATTCTCTATGCCAGTGGTTCTCAAACTTTTTTGACTCCCCTGTAAATAACTTTTCCATCCACGGCACCCTTGAATTACAGTACACTGTTCATTTTTAGAATCTTATGTCACATTACGCTATGTAAAAATGCATAATCTTTTCTCCTAAGATACAGCGTGTCACAGAGGAATATCCGTATCCAATAGAACAGATTGAAAATAACTTTATACTTGACATTTAACTACTTGAACCTCAGCATCCCTGTTCCTAACGTTCACCGAAAATAGCCAATCTACAAGCTCATAACGTGTCACAACGTGATGCGTTGTGAGCTTGTAGATCTCTGTTAGTTTTAGTGAAGAGAGTTGGGGTAGATGGAAAAATAACTCATCAAGTACAGTGCAACTCAGGTCCGTTTTACTACATAAGTATAGAGGGTCTAATTTAAACTGAAATGATATTGATGAATTCCAAATATAATCAAGGTATTCTGCGGCACCCCAGGACTGGCGTCTTGGCACCCTAGGGTGCTATGTCACCCATTTGAGAAACCCTGCTCTCTCTATGGGAATACAGCAATGAGCAGTATATTTCTGTCTGTTTGAAATGGTGATGTGTATCTGTCCACGGGCACTTACGTATGACGTATTTAGAGTGCCGATCCCGAGTATACTCGCGTAAAATACTGTATATAGAGTAACGCCGGCACCCTTACCCTATGGTCCGTTGGAAAGTCCTGGCACGATTGGACTCGCCGATTCATCATCATCACGGATCCACGTGCACAAAATAGTAATCCCTTAACATGGAGGCCGACGGTAGATCTCATCTTTAATGTCCATTTTCTCCAAACAACACTTTTAAAGCCAAGGATGGCATTAGATTCTCGCTACAATAACGTAATAACAAAGGCAACGATCGGCCATTTTAGGAACGGCATGGGGTGACAATCGCTTCCGTTGAATGACGTCATGACGTCAACCCGGAAGTGTTTACGCAATGGACTTCTGGCCTTCAAAATAAGAGAATGGCAGCGTATGGAGCCTGCGAGAGGCACGCTGGACATTTAACCCGTTCATGTCTGGAGCACTAAATGGGTTAACATTAGCAGCGGCGTTACATAAAGGGTAAATGGCGCCTTTATCCAAGAGGCTTTAAAGAGATTGTGCATTACATTCACACATTCATAAACAGATGGTGGAGGAAACCATGCAAGGCACCAACCTGCTCATCGGGAGCAACTAGAGGTTCAGAGTCTTGCTCAATACAAGGACTCTTCGACACTAACTTTGGAGGAGCCCGGGATTGAACCGGAACTTGGGAAGCCATCGGGAACAAAGCCACTCTACCCCTGAGCTACTGCCGCCCATGAACGTATTTAACATGCATTTCTATCTTATCACGTGTCCTCACCTCTGTTCTGAGTGGTTTCCTGGGCGAGTCGTCCCTGTCTGTGTCTCTGACGGTGGCCGTCTCCACCTTGGGGGTGAAGTCTTTGGTGGTGTCCTGAGTGGGCTCTGCTGCTTTGGGCTCAATGTACACCACACTGACCGTCACAGTCTCCGGCATGTCCTCTCCTATACCTGGGGAGGGAGGGGTCACATGGTGAATACCACATCACAACCAGTGGTGGAAAACACAGATATAAAGAGCTAGATGCCTCGTTCGCCTCTGCAGTTCATTGGAGCGACGTGCAACAGTTGTAGTCCGGACATCCTGGAAAAACTAAGGGAACGCTGTTAGTCAAAGTGACTACTGGCCAATCACAGCGCGACTTTTCCGGGACTTATCCAAGGACTACAATTCAATTCAACAGAGCCAGTTCCTGGTGTTGCGCGGCTCAGCTGTTCTTACAGGCTGCGTACGTAAAGACCCGCCCCCACCTACCTCTGATTGGCCTAGCAACTTCCCTATGTGTGACGCACGTGGAAGCAATGCACACATGATTCCCTTAGTCCCTCGATGTACATGCATCAGAGTCGAAGGAGGCGTCTACCTTTCTATGTCTATGGTGGAAAAGGTACTAACATTTCTCTCAAGTAAAAGTATCAATGCTGCAATATAGAAATACTCTGTTACACAAGTAAAAGTCCGGAATTCAAAATGTACTTGATTAAAAGTACAAAGGTATTGGTAACAAAATGTACTTAAAGTATCAAAAGTAGAAAGTAATCATTATGCAGAATGTCCAGTTTTACAAGTTTTCAAAAATGTATAAAATCCTTTGAAAATAGCAGATCTACAAGCTCACAATGCGTCGCATCACATTGTGCGTCGCATCGTAGATAGGCTATTTTCAAATGGCCAAAACATAGATAGGGCTGAAATGGCTAATGTATGTTTAGTAATACAAATCTAAATCTACAATGTAACTAGCAGCTAAAGTTGTCAAATAAATGTAGTAGAGTAAAAGTGCAATATTTGGATCCGAGATATAGTGGAGTAGAAGTAAAAAGTATTGGAAATTTGAAATACTCAATTAACGTACAACTAACTCAAAAGTTTACTTAGGTTCAGTACTTAAGTAAATGTATGTTTATACTTTACAACACTGCATAATTCAGTGATCACTGCTCTGATTAGCACAATATAGAACTAGAACATCTACTGTAGTTCTACTTCAACTAAAGGTAGATCAACCAGTTTAATTATTAACCCTATATACTTTGTTGACCAGAAGTCCCCCAGGGGCCTTTACTAGGCACCCTCCTTTTTCCCACCAGACCAAATCGCTTAAATATAGCCAATCTACGAGCTTTGCAACGCATATTGTGAGCTTGTAGATTGGCTATTTTCCCTGAATGTATAGGGCTCACGAAGTTATCTTCTTTGTTGACAAAATGCCACTTGTAAACACTAGGACATATTTAATTTAGAGATAATGACTGACATATTTATAGCACCCGCGGTCCCCGCCAACATAAATTATTAGCTTGAAATACTGCCAACCACACTATCATCATTTGCCCAAAGGCCAGCACACAAGGCTGATGTATTGTTTTCAGAAATTGTCACACTGGAAGATTGGACTGCAATCAATTACAATTTCCCATTTAGCAGACGCTCTTATCCAGAGTGTCTTACAAGTGAGTTCAGAGTAAATGCCATTAATCTTAGTCAACAAGCAAAAGAATTGATCGAGTCAAACAGAGCAGTTCTATTTAAACATGTTGAAAGTTCATTAGCAGATCAAGAGGCAACGTGCTGCTTATGTCGTGAGGACTTTGCATTCAGGAGTTGGAAATTATAGCACTCATGCTGTATACACTTTAAACCAGGGGTCTTCAACAGGGGGTCCAGGACCCTTAGGGGGTACTCAGAGTTACTACAGGGGGTCCTCCAAATCTTTGTGTCATAGAAACTTTTTTCTCCATTTCTATATCAACCACTTGAACCCTAGCGCCCATATTCTGAGAACTTTAGCCAACAATAGCAGATCTACAAGCTCACAACGCCTTGCAATGCGAGGCGTTGTGAGCTTGTAGATCGGCTATTTTTGGCAAAGAGGTTTGGTGTAGAGGGGGAAAAGAGCAGACTAAGAGCAGACTAAGTAGTAGTGAAAGGTCAAGTTTATTAAGTATTGACAGTTCAAGTGGTTAAATATCTGAAAACACAAATTTACATGAATCCAAAATACACTGATGATTGTGTTGTGAAACGATTAAACTATGGAATCTATGAACAGGTTGTGGGGGTCCGTGCTTCATCTCTCTCTCAACTAAGGGGTCCCTGGCCTGAAAACGTTGAAGACCCCTGCTTTAAACAATACATCTGGCTCGTCCAATGTGATTGTGATGTCCGTGTCAAATTCATTCTATAAACATTAATTTGTAATTCCTGCAAAAGCAAATCTAGTTACAATGTTATTTAGTAAATCAAGGACAACCAAGTTAATTTGTCTTAATTAATCGTTTTCAATTGTAATGGATTAATTAAAAAAAAGTGATATTATGCAGGAACCTGATTTATATTTCCCAGTCAAGGATTCATGATGGTTGGATAACTTATTACATTATTACGGTGTACTGATCTGATCTGAATTAAATTGACAGTTCCTCTTTGTTGTGGGCCTATTCCTCACAAAGCTCTATCCGGGGGGGGGGGGGTTTCTATCATAACCTAGTTTTCAGTGTTCAAGTCAAGAGAATGTCTTGCAGCTCAGAGAGAAGGCACCCTGGAACACCATCCTCGTGCAGTTACTTATGAACGAGTGGAGAAGAGGAACTCATAAAAAAGACATGCAAAATGTTCAGGCTTGTCGATGGCACTCAGGGTGACAAGAGAAGAGAATCGAAAATTCACCGGGGTAGGTTGCGAATTGAGAACAAGTGTAAGGGCATTACAGTGAGAGAGAGACAGATATACAGACAGACAAACAGACAGAGAGAGAAACAGATAGAGAAAGACAAAGACAGAGAGAGCGCTCATGTCTGTGTCCTTGCTAGACTGGATCAGTGAGGAAAGATGTCTTAGGTTTAGTCTCCTGAAGCACAATCCTATGTACCCAGCCAGCAGCAATGCATGGCAGGGTATTGTAATTGGTCCTATCTGGGAGTGTGTTTGTTAGCAAGATAACTTCAGAACGGAGAGGCAGATTTTCTTGAAAGGAATGATCAGCATGCTGCCCTGAACGGGTGATTAACTTTAGAGGGGAAAAGGCCAGTGGTCAATGTTACAGTCAACGTCAAGGCCAAAACCTAACCTGGAGGGAATGATCGGCAGGCTGCCCGTAAGAGATCATTACAGTCAAAGGTCAAGGTCACAGTCGACAGACGCAGGACAAGAGTTGTGGATGCAGGTAGGGTTTGCCCCCGCAGGTGCATTTGTTTAATGATGAAGTTGTCATCCTACAGCAAGTTGAAAGCATCCTAAGCTTGTTATCTCCAACATTGAATGGGAGGCAGAGATGTTTTAGCCCCTATGTATGTGTATGTGTATGTGTGTGTGTGTGTGTGCGTGTGAGATTGTCTTAGTGTACGTAGCAAATCTCCACGCCGGTAAACTTTAGATGCACACTCCACCCAAACCTTTCAAATCGGCCTCATGGTGGCATTATAACAGGCTACTTTATATTTTGGCTTATCATTTTTTTTAGATTTGTTTTGGGGCTTTTATACATTTATTGATAGGACAGTAGACTGACAGGAAATGGGGAGAGAGATGGGGAGTGACACGCGGCAAAGGTCGTCTGGTTTGGGAATCGAACCGGCAACACGCTGTCAGGCATCAAAGCCTATGTGGTATGCATCTGGACCAGTAGGCCAGCAGATGCCCCTTTTGGCTTATCACTTAACCGCAGGTTTCAAACTCGATTTTTGGCCATTTTTCATTTTCTGCAGGTTTTGTCCAACATTTGCAGAAATCGGTACACATTATCTCTGGAATCATGTTAACGCGTATCATTCAGATTTTTCATATTCCAATTGATTGGCTATGATTGCCTTCCAAGATTTGTGGGAGGGGCCCATTTTACCCAATCAAAAAAATACCCCCAAATCATCCACCCCAAACATTAAATCACACAATAGAAAGGGCCTATGCACAACACAGACCCAAAAGCTATTTCACTTATACCAAAGTAAGTGCAAATGATTTCATGAGTCAAGTGACCATGACCATCAAACAGGGTTTTGATATTTCATACTGTGTGGAATTATATTGAATATGGCCCCATCTACAAAAACACGCCATATATCATGAATGCAACATCCAATCAAACCCAAATTGGACCCCACATGTCTCCCCACAGTGAGCTCCAAAGACACGTAAAGTAGCACCGTATGTTGTTGAAACGCTATTTCGCTCTCATGCTCTGATGTCCGCAACCAGCAACTTACACAGCCCTGGCTAGGCAAGCCCGCCTGACACTTTTCTTGTGCGTTACCTACCACGAATGTGCAGGTACCGTATGTGTGTCAGTGAGGAATCCATTCACGTGAGGCTCTCTTAAGGCACTCTATGGATTCATGTCTGGCCTGGATGAGTCCCGGAGCAGTATGATTGAGGATGTAGTCAATCCTGGGAAGAGCTGTCTGTCTCCGGTACTCATCCGGACTGCATGAGAGTCAGCCTCTATTTTACTGTGTGTGTTTTGGTCTATATTTTGTATGTACTCTCTATGGACCCCCCTGAGTGTCTGGAATCATGTGTGTGCATGGGTGTTTAAAATGTGTTTCTGGATATGCGCGTGTAATGTACTGTATGTACCGGTAGTATGTGTATGTCTGTATAGTGTGTGTGTGTATGTGCGTGAGGTCTTACCTGAGCCGGACCCTGAGTTAGTAAAATCATCATCATCTTCAGGGTAGAAGCCTCCCGAGCCTGCGTCGTCCAGGTACATGTCGTCCGCCTGCGAGGAGGGCTTGGCCGCTTCCACTATCTGCACAAAACACAGCAACGCAACATGTCAGCATCTCCTTCATGACAACGCGATTTTCAAGATTTTTATTTTAACCGCTTTTCGATAGCATATTCCAGGGCAGCACAAAGTATGAATGTCTTCGTTCTGCATCGAACAAGAAGAAAATATGGTTCTCAAAACACATTTGAAGGTTGGTCCGGGCTGTCGTGGGTTAGGTCGCCTTTCCCAGCTTCTATATCTGCTATTTTTCACTGGTTAAAGCATTCAATAATTCTAGGCCTAAATGGGTTCTTAATCGAGTCTGACCAGAAGCCGGGATAAAAAAAGCAAATCCAACCCTGGGTGGGATGATCAGCTGTGACTTAGATGGGGAAGGATATCATATAAGCTACCGCTGTTTAATCCACCAATCACTATCTTCATTCAGACACCAATACCTCAGAAAACAATTACTTCCTTGGTTGGCCAAGATAATAGCCTAATTTCTAATTTATATACGCTCATGGGTGGTGGTTCAAATCTCTATTCCACTGCATTAGTAAATTCACCGTTCATCTGAATTATTACTTTTTTTACTTTGGTTCCCAACTCTGGTTGTGAGAATCAAGGTAGATGTCAGTTGTAGTTGTACGATGCCTAAAAACACCAGTCAATGTGACTTGTCAAAACCAACGTGTCGTGATGTGATGCACTGTGAGCTTGTACATCAGCTGTTTTCAATATTTTGAAAGCTTTAGCTAGAAATTAAGCCGATGAGAGAATGTACTGTACTGTATAAAGCAATGTTGTTCTCTCCCTACTGTACTACGCTATAGTATAGACAGACAGTAGTAGAATTATGTGCTTAACTCATTCACTGCCAATCCCGTACTTCCACGGGAAGCAGTTGGCCCAAATCACAGATTATAAACTTTTCTTTAAATGACATCATCATCACAACATGAGATCCACATCCGTTTCCTGTTTTCACGGAAACGCCTTTATCTCCGCTCCTTTGTTTGCGTTGCATGTGAGAGCGAGACACGCTTGTTCAACGGCCAATACGGGTGGTCGAAATGACTCACTTTTTCTCCCCGCGGAAGCGTTACCAACGATCGTATTAGAGATAAACTATTCTGTGACGACTTGAAAAGGTAAGAAAACCACGAGTTAATCTAATCTAACAACAACTAAGATATGTTACAGGGGTCCCTGCATCATGGCACCAAATCTTTACAAATGGGGGGGGATCTTGCAGCTAGGGGTGGGCGATATGGAAAAATACAATATCACGATATTTTCCCAAGCTGTATCACGATACACGATTTTTTTCAAGTTACTTGACAAAAACTAGACTCTCGGTAAACTAGACTCTCTGGGTTCCTTTTGGGAGGTCTAAATTCAACTTTACAAGTATGTAACTCTGACAGTATACAAATGAAACCAAATGGACGGGTCCATTTGGTTTCATTTGTATACTGTCAGAGTTAAGTGGAGACCTTGACATTTTAAAGTTTGAGAACTACTGATTTAGACCAAAATGCAGGTTTAAACTGAATTCTGCAATGAATCTCTGTATTAACGATTAACCAAGGCTCCCTCAATTGTATCACGATATATACGATATCTCTGAAAAGGCATATCTTGGAGACATTGTATCGTCTCCACGATAATTATCACCATATCGCCCACCCTTACTTGCAGCTTAATTAATACGTGTCAATTTGGGGGTCGTTGACACGAAAATGTTTCAGAATCAGCGGCCTAAAAAGATGTGTGGCATCAACAACAGACCACCCTCCTCGTGTTGCTGACTCAGACCTGTAATAGTTTCCCTCCAAACAGATGTCACTGTTTTTATGATCCTAATGGTGCGTGGCCACACAGTCCCACCGTCCAATCACAACACCCCATCCTCCTCGGCACCGTTGTCGGGGGCGACGGGCTGGAGTAATGTGAATGTTTGTGTTCCGGCTAAATGGAGTGATTGGTCGAAAGCTGGGGGGAGAGAAGGCCGGTTTAACGGAGCCTGTTTGTTTAAAAAAGTTTGCAGAGATTTAAACTAGAAATAAGAAAAAAAGCTGGTGCTGTTAATGTTATCCGCTGTTTGCCATAAACACTCCGGCGAAATGTATCACACCACTCACACCTTGCTGCATAGCTAACGGATAACCCTTCCTGCTATACGAAGCGCCAGACTAATAGTGAGGGTGTTTATGCCGGAGCTGTTTGTTTTGCTTGCTCTGTGTGTGTGTGCGTGTGTGCGTGTGTGTGTGTGTGTGTGTGTGTGAGTGAGAGAGAGAGAAGGAGAGAGAGGCAGGGAGAGAGACACAGAGAGACAGAGAGAGTGAGAGAGAGAGAGAGAGAGAGAGAGAGAGAGAGAGAGAGAGAGAGAGGGGAATAGCTAGGAAGGCATCCATGGTAACGTCCATTCAACCTTTCTCTACCGATCAGTGACTGGCTGTGTGCGCCCTTCTATACTGATGGCTCCGCTTTAGAAAGGAAACCACAAAAGAAAAGGACACTCTATACATCATTCCTGTGTGTGTGTGTGTGTGTGTGTGTGTGTGTGTGTGTGTGTGTGTGTGTGTGTGTGTGTGTGTGTGTGTGTGTGTGTGTGTGTGTGTGTGTGTTTGTGTGCATTCCCTGAAGCGCTTGTGCTGAAAACGTGAGAGTAAAGGAAGTGAGGTCGGACCTTGGGAGAAATAATTGGACAGACTATTATGGATTCAATGGTGAATCTTCTGGCTGAAATCTGCCACGAAAGTTATGTCTTCTTCTTTTGTCAGTGTTTTAGAGTGATACTAACAGCATATACGTAGCTACACAGTTAAATCCTAATACAGGAGTATACAATTGTAACCGATGCAGCATGCACGTGCATCACCTCTAGACAGTCTTCATGACAAATCGAGGAGGGCGCACATAGCAAGTAGCAGCGTGAAGGAGAGAGCAAAGATAAAAATCGAACGAAGTTTGAAGTGAGCGATGGTGCCTGTGTGTGTGTGTGTGTGTGTGTGTGTGTGTGTGTGTGTGTGTGTGTGTGTGTGTGTGTGTGTGTGTGTGTGGCCGTGTGTGTGTAGCAGTTCATTTAAGGGTCGCGTGTGCGTGTGTGTGTGTGTGTGTGTGTGTGTGTGTTTGCGTGTGCATGCGTGTTTGTGTGTGTGTGTGCATGCGTGTGTGTGCGTGTGTGTGTGTGTGTGATGCAACACCACCACTTGGTCACCAGCAGTATTGCAGCATGAACCATAACCATAAAATGATAACCCTAACCCTAACCCTAGATAGATAGATAGATAGATAGTGACACAGCTACACACACTCGCGCTCAAAAATAGATAAAAGAAGTAGTATCCGGCCCCTATCCCTCCCTCCAATCTGCCGTCCGTCTGTCCGTCCGTCCGTCCTCCTCTCCCCCTCTTCTCTCAGCTGGACATGATGGCCAGAGCACAGGCCATTCAACCCTGGAGCTGACTGATCAAAGGCTGAATTTGTTCAAAGCAACTTTATCTTAACCTTTTACTTTCAATGACCTCCACCACACACACACACACACACACACACACACACACACACACACACACACACACACACACACACACACACACACACACACACACACACACACACACACACACACACACACACACACACACACACACACACACACACACACACACACACACACACAGAGCTGTCTCAGTGCGCCGGAGTCCCGACACAAGTCCCTGCATGTTGTGGCGATACAAAACATCCGTGACACAATGGACCAAAGGGGGACACGCAACAAATCACAACAGCCCTAATGAGACAGAGGCCACACACACACACACACACACACAGACACACACACACACACACAAGCACGCTCGAGTAGACATGTTTACGAGTGCATGTGAGCATTCATTGATTGCATATGCATAAACGAAAGTGAGCGCTTCAGTGTGCAGACTGTGTACACAATGTGGCACCAGCATTCATACGCACACACACACACGCACGCACGCACGCTTTGCGCGTCACGTTAGTCTACGGGGAGCAACAGAAAGTTGTAGAGATTTGGTGAGATTGTATTGTACAAAGAAACAGTGTTCTGTCACAGCAAATCAGCCGAGACCGGAGGAGAGGAAATGGCCTGTCTGACCTTGGCCAACCGCACAAAATTTATCTCAACAGTTACACACAAACACACACACACACACACACACACACACACACACACACACACACACACACACACACACACACACACACACACACACACACACACACACACACACACACACACACACACACACACACACACACACACACACACACACACACACACACACACACACACACACACACACGCGCGCGCACACGCCATTTGACAAGCCTGACCATTAACACACGTCTCCTCCTCCTGCACAAACTCAACCACACATGCACACACGCACTCACACACACCTTGATAAACCTTTCTCTGTTTATCACTCCTGTAGCCTTTTCCAGGAAGGACTTCCTTTCAGTCTTTATCACAGACTAGGAGTTCAGTTCAGCTAAAGACTTCAGGCCTCCAACAATACGACAGGCAGAGAGCAGCTGCCAGTGTGGAAATCCAGGAAAGCGTCAGTGTTATTTATTTATTTTTGCAAAAATAGCAGATGTACAAGCTCGTAGCGCAGCACATTTTTGAACATTCTTTAAAAATCTTGAAAGTGTGAGAACTTCGGATTTTGAAGGATTTTGTGGAATCAGCGTCAGGTCTTAATGATTTAAAGATACCGCACATCGTCACTGTCAGGCAGAAACCTTGTATCACAAGTTTCAAATGTGTATGTTTTTTGGTAAATGAAAGCCCTACTTCATCATACAAAAGTTTCGCACAAAAGTAGTGAAAATAATAGCCAATCTACAAGCACTTGGTTTTGGACAGGTTTCCACCCCACAACGACGATTTGCAGACCTCACACAGCGTAATGACCTCAGCAGCACTATACTGCTCACGCTCCACCACAACAAGTAGCTAGAAATGATGTGCATGCAGCGTGAGTGTGGACCATATATATATGTCACATTTTTTTTGAGTTTCAGTGAAATTGAAAACAGGAGCGCTCGTCGTGCGGTGCGGGGCGGAACAAGCGGTCGCTTTGATCCACAACAACTACAACGACAACGTAGCGTCAGTAGGAATGATAGCGCCTCACCCCACGGAGACACATCACTGTGACATCACAGGTGATATCAAAGGTGACATCACTTATGTAAAAGTCCATATATGGGTATTCCCCAGAATCACTTTTATGCCCATATATGAAGATCCCTGATGTCATCGATATATATCACTGGCCAGATGGCCAAGACATGGCCATTCAGATAGGGATCTCCATGTATGGGCATAAAATATATTGTATTTTGTGATGTCATGGGAACCACTTTAACAGAATCCTTTTTATGCCCATATATGGAGATTCCTGTTGTCATCAATATTAAGCCTATATCTAACAGGACCTTTTATGGGAATACCCATATATGGAGAAAGACAGCCCATATCTGTGTGGCTGGTTCACAGTGACATCAGAGCATGATGTCATAGTGAACTTGCAACCTATGGTCACAATAATAGAGAGCGGATAGCCACGCCCCCAGCTATTCATTTCAATGCAATCCAGGTGCACTTACGTCGAGATGTAATTACGTCATGAATTGAACCCTATTGTAGACCCCAGCGGCGAGCTCTTATGCTCGTGCGTGTACAGTATGTCACTCCGCCCGCTGTTCAGCGAACACAGCCTTGCAATAGAGAAAGGCCGCCACAGACAGACCTTACTCGCAAGGGAAGACAGACTTTGCACCCAATGCACACAAAATGTGGTGGAAACAGAGCTACACTTTCTAACCACCTGCCCACTATACCAACACATCAGAGACTCATACTTCCTATTAGTCCATGGGCCATACGAGATGTCGGTATCGGAAAGGTGGCAAAGGTTATCACGCATTTTTGAAAAGCTCTATATCTGTAGATTATAATTTGGTATGATAACCCTTTCTGAGACACAGCTAAATTGGTGTTATCAGCCGCTAGAGTTGGTGTCCCATTAACTTTACATTACAGGAAAAAAATAATAATAATAATAATCTGCTTTAAGTAGCATATGAGGGGTCAAACTAGGGGTTTTTCATGATTCTGAATCCATTGCAAGCATCTGTTTTGCACAAAAACATTCCTTGGGCTAAAAAACGGCCGCACTAGACTATAGTTTAGTGATGAAAAGTGATGAGTCATCACTTTTCACACTTTTGTGGGGGCCGTTTTAGCCCAATGAATGTTTTTTATATGGATTTAGAATCATGGAAAACCCCTAGTTTGACCCCTCATAATTATGTTACTTAAATCAGATTAATTTTTTCCTTTTTTTTCCCTGTAATGTAAAGTTAATGGGACACCAACTCTAGCGGCTGATAGCACCAATTTAGCTGTGTCTTAGAAAGGGTTATCATACCAAAATATAATCTACAGATAATAGATATAGAGCTTTTCAAAAATGCATGATAACCTTTGCCACCTTTCCGATACCTACATCTCGTATGGCCCATGGACTATATAGGTTACACACACCACCCAAAGTGAGTTTATAACACCAATGACAAAAAGCTCCCTTAACTACTACTGGGAGAAATACAACAATATGAGAACACAGCAGCAAGATTTGGGAACTGTTGTGATAAAAGAAGGCTAGCGAATGAAATATAACCACCCTAAGGATTACAAACCATTGAGTGACCTCTAGACCTACTGCACATAAACAGAGCTGCTACCTTTAAAAGCATTTTGATTCTGATGTTTTTTTTCCCCCCTGCATAGTGCATACTATTTAAATTGTTTTGAGAAAAAATAAATGCGGCTATTTGCTCCGAAGGGAATGCAAAAGATTGCTGCTATGTGTTCCAAAAAGCTTTATGCCATGTACTGTATATATAACATGTATACAGTATAAGGACAAAATGTGACATAGCTCTGTTTACACAATTCTCTACCCCCTCCAACTGTATATGTTCCCCTTTTTCAACAGTTTTTATTATACTGTATTTTGACACTTGCTTTGGCAATGTAAACGTATGTTTTCTCATGCCAATAAAGCTCATTTGAATTGAAAATGGTATAGTGCACAGTCCTACTGTATGTTACATTCCTATATGACTGGTATATCCACCAGCATTATTTCAGGGCCACAGTGAGGATGCTGGGCACGCATCCTTCATACACCAACATGTATCATCAGACACTCACTATTATCACATCCTAACCGAGTGGCGAGACCAATCACACACGACAACACGTCTCAGTTCAATAATCAGGCTACATATCAGAACTGCCTAGTCTGATATGTTTGGTATTGTCCAATGCCAAGAGGGCTATATTTCAGATGTTTCATACATAAAGGACAGATCGCTTTGACAGATAGACAGACAGACGT
This sequence comes from Nannobrachium achirus, assembly GCF_963921795.1. NCBI lineage: Eukaryota > Metazoa > Chordata > Actinopteri > Myctophiformes > Myctophidae > Nannobrachium > Nannobrachium achirus. The sequence goes on from NC_137819.1 coordinate 27,969,146, forward strand.
TAGTATCATTTAAACACTATTTAGGGACCAATACTGTTTCAGCGGACCCTGATGAAGGCCCTACAAGGCTGAAACGCGTCGGTCGTTTTTTAATCCTGCTGCCATGACCCAACAAAATTGTTTTCTACTTGGAAAGTAACAGAGCTGCCTTGGATCTTTTCTAAATTCCCCAACTTATCCTTGCACATCTTTTGATACTACGGAATGGAAGTAGATTTTTTTGTCCTAATATCTATATACCCTCTCCAAAGAGCACCTGTCTACACTACAGCTTTTTGCATTACCCACGGACCCACGTAGCGCTTCTTCTACTTTTATCTTTACTGTTTAAAAAGATTAGTTTTACAGCAAGTAAAGACAATCTAAAAAGCATCACACCCAACTCTGCCATTCGATCCTCAGCAACAAGAACAACAAGCGCCTCGAGGCACCCATTCTCTGAAAGTGTGAGGTGAGGCTTCAGTTAAATGAGAACTGGGGGCTTTGAGAGGCTATATTCAGCATGAAAACACCACCGGTAAATTATAGCATCTTCCATTCAAGATGAAATGCGCATATTGTGTAAGGAAATACCTCTGAGCGCATTCAGGACAAGTGACATCACCTCAGGAGGAGGATGGTGTGTGCGGTGGAGAGGGTGCGTGACGGGGCGCGACTGTGATTCTACACCAGTGGTTCTCAGCGTGGGGTACGGGGACCTCCAGGGGGACCTTGAGGAGGGGGTTCATTGGGGACGCTTGCAAGTGCTGCCCCTACTACTCTTTTACCCTTAGATACAGTATACCACTCAGCACTGAGATTTATGACTGGTGAAAGCTACAACACCCACCATTGTACCCTCTACGAGAGAGCGGGTTGGCCTTCCCTTACCGAGAGAAGAACAAGACACTGGTACCAGTTTATTTTTAAGGCTATTGATGGGAAATTACTTACCACCCTATATTAGAATGTTGATAGATTGGAAAAAGAATACTTACCAGACGCGCTCAAGTGACTGGCTTCAACTTGAGGTTCCATCGATTCACTCTGAACTAGGTAAATCAGCTTTCTGTTTTGATGCCCCCGAATCATGGAACACTCTACAACTCACGCTGAAAATTAATGCTCCAATATCCTATGGACAATTTAATAACATGCTTTTAGATCTCCCTACCTCAGTATGCAATTGTTTTTAACTTACTAAATGTCTATGATGTCTATGATGTTTTTGTTTTTTATATATTTGTATGCTAATTGTTGATCTTTTTGTATGTAATCTCGTCAGCATTGCAAATGAGGGTGAACCTCAATGCTCTTTTCGAGAATAAATAAAGGTTTCAATCAATCAAAAGTCTGTAACTCCGAGTGAACAAATGGAAAGAAAAATGGTGTTCAGTATGGTTCCATCTGAGCACTCTCAGAGTTAAACTGACATTGAGGGTTTTACTGTGAACATTGGAGTTCCAGAGAGTGTGAAGTCAAGGGTCTTCAACAGGGGATCCGGGACCCCTAGGGGGTCCTCAGAGTTACTACAGGGGATCTTCCAAATCTTTGTGTGATAGAAACTTTGTACTCCTTTTTTTTATCTTAACCACTTGAACCCTAGTGTTCATATTCTGAGAACTTTAGCCAAAAATAGCAGATCTACACGCTGCGAGGCGTTTTGAGCTTGTAGATCGTCTATTTTCGGCAAAGACGTTTGGTGTAGAGGGGGGGAAAAGAGCAGACTAAGCACAGAGTGAAATGTCAAGTTATGTATTAATGATTCAAGTGGTATACGTATCTGAAAACACAAATTGACATGAATCCAAAATACACTGACGATTGTGCTGTCAAACAATGAAACTATATATGGAATCTATGAAAAGGTTGTGGGGGTCCCTGCTTCATCTCTCTCTCAACTAAAGGGTCCTTGGTCTGAAAATGTTGAAGACCCCTGTCATAGACCCAAATGACATTACATGATACAATGGAAAAACACTTGGAAAACTTACGACATCAGCATTTGCTACCATGGGAATAACACTTGGAAAAGCACATGGACGTACAAAAAGTCACATATTGGTCTTTGACTTTAAAAAGGTTGATTATCAACGTTCTACACTATATAATTTATTCAAGATGATAGGTGTACTCTGAATGATCATAAGCAGAGGTGGGTGTGTACACCGCAAACCAGCCAAACCTCCACTGCATATCTGGGTTCAGCGGGTAGCCATAGCAATTACAGTGACGACTTCGGTTTCGCGAACATCATTTTCTTTCTTTTTTTGTTGCACACCACACGTGCTATTCTTAATCGCTCTTCATTACAGCTTCAATGCCTGAAAACAACATACAGGGTTATGTAATAGTCAATCGCTATAGCAACCAGCATGAGATATGGCACATTTGTTGGGCATTAACAAAAACTAAAAAAAAAAAAAAAGAACTCTGCCTGAAAAGAGAGGAAATGCTTCTGGCAAGTACACTGACAGGTGGTGTGTTTTGAACTCAAGTGGAGCACCTTCCAGCAGGCTAAATAAAGACCACGCTTTAGAAAGGGAAGAGGCCTTAGGGGTCTTCTTGTGTAGGAGGACGACCAGACCAAAGGGAGCGATGCTTGTAGGCTAAAGGAGATTGCAGTGGTATGCATGCACTGGTGGAAAACTTACTCACATTCTTTTACTTAAGTCAAAGTATCAGTCAATAATATTTGCTTGACTAAAAGCACAAAAGTATTGGCATCAAAATGTACTTAAAGTACCAAAAGCAGAAATACTCATTGTGCAGAATGTTCCTTTTCACAATTTTTCTAAAGTATAAAATGTATTAAAAAAAACACTTTTGAATATAGCCGATCTACAAGCTCACAATGTGTCGCATCGCCTAAAAATTGAACTTAAGTACAGTACTTGAGTAAATGTACTTTACAGTCCAAAACTGTGACTATTCAGGTCCCGGACCCCCTGTTGAAGACCCTTGGCCTATACTGCGCGCACACACACACACACACACACACACACACACACACACACACACACACACACACACACACACACACACACACACACACACACACACACACACACACACACACACACACACACACACACACACACACACACACACACACAAAGTGCTGGTAAATGGTTATTTCCTCTCCTGGGTGTTAATGGCAGTGAGAATCTGACCTGACTAACAACTAACACCAGGGTCATAGAAGTTGCAACACTGAGGGATACAACACTTCTTTTCACACACCCTTTCCCCGTACAAATGCCAGGTTTATATATGAGTCCTACTACTGTAACCTAGGACAACTGTAACCTAACTTAACTGGAACTATAGCTGTACTGACTCTGACCTCTAAGGACCTTTCCAGGGAGGGTTTCTGTGGCGTCTTGCCGTGTCACCCTTTCTTGTTTTATTTCTATTTTTTGCACTGACACTTTTGTTTAGCTCTGCACTATTGGGTTGTGCTGGTAGTATTGAGTATTTTGCTTGTGTTTGACATGGAGGTGAGATACTTGTAGCACTGACTAGCATTGACTGTTATGGACACTTTTGTTGTGGCACTGTATTGATAAGTTGTGCTTTAAGTATTGCCATTTGTGTGTGAGGTAACACTTATGAGCGTTGACTGTTTTGACACTTTATGTATATATTCTTCTTCTCTTTTTTGGTGTACTGTACCTTGCTCTTTTTTACTGTACACAATAATACTTGTTTTTCTTTTCATACTTCTCTGTAACTTTGTAAACCTTAAACTGCTGTGCTGCCTCCGGGCGACTGATTTTCCCCCTTGGGATGATAAAGGTATCTATCTATCTTTGTCAACATAGGCCTATAGAAAGCCCTTGGACTGTTTTTTATTGAGCGGTGCTAACCGCTCCAACATCTGGCTTTTGTCTGTCTGTCCCGCGTCTGTTTGTACGTATGTCCTGTCCCATCTCACAATGGCCAAGCTTCGTGGGACGCATCATGAAATTAACTCATAAATAGCACCGCTCACTACACACTGGGTGTGATTTTTTTATCAGGTTGCTAGAGTGACCTGATCTATGAACAGCTCTGACCACAGATATAAAAAGCTAGATACCTCGTCCACCCGCTGCAGTTGATTGGAGCGACCCGTCCAACTTGGTGGGCACAAAAGAGGAAGTGTCGAGGGCATGCTGCCACTCAAAAACACTACTGGCCAATCACAACGCGTCTTTTCCGGGACTTTTCCATTCAAACCTGCCTCTGATTTGCCTACCGACCTTCCGTGTCTGTCCGCACACAGAAGAATTCCAAGCCTGTCAATCAAAAATGCCCACCAAGGCGAGACGGGTACCAGAGAGCCGGAAGAGGCATCATGTCTGTGGCTCTGACCCAAGATGTTGTCTCCCTCATTTGCATTTTCCAGTTACTTTCTCCTCATTGGCTCATTTCTCATGACTTTCTCCTCATTGGCTCATTTCAGTAGCGGACACCACCATCTTAACCAGATTCTATAGGGGTACACATTTGAGTATAACACCCTGCTCTGTGCCTGTACCGGAAAGGCGAGTGTTAGCAGAGCAAGAGCTGAAACAATGAGCTCATTGCTCATTGAGCGTTCGCAATGAGCATGCATGTACTGTGCATGTTTTCTTAATTGGCCATTGATACAACGGACGGGTCGCTTATTAAGTGCAATCTTACCACGTGTCACACAGTACATTGTTTCAAGTAATTTCACGCTGAGAGCCGACACGAGCCGTCCGGGAAAATAAAATCTCTCTCTCTCTCTATGACAACAAAGGGGGCTGATACCACAACAGCTTCGTGGCAGGCGCAGTGGCGCAGTGAACCCCGACCTAGGGTCCATGGACACCCAGCAAATGCTTCGCGGACCACTGTCTCACTAACTGTACTCAACCAATGCCATTATTAACATGCACTGCAACTAGCCCTGGTCCAGAGCGCCATACCATTGTAGAGAGAAATGGGGCACGGAGTGGGTTTATAAAAAAGTATGACTGAATTCAAATGTCTCTGTAATCCAGTGCAATTTATTATTCTTTGTTATGCTAATGAAAACCACAAGTGTGACCTTGATATAAAAGGACTGTGTCATTTCTAGTTGTCTCTATTAAAGATAGAGGTGGCTCTGGCTTTACAGAGGGCCTTCCTATATGTTTTAGTGAAGATTCATGTTCAATTGCATTTTGTCTACAAATGTTAAAACGCAGTTTGAGGGTGTGATTTCTGAATATCCATTCCAGACCCACAGTATTAGCCATAAATAATAACACCAGAGGACTTTTATTTTGAAGACGTTTTACGTATAAAGACGAGCTGCTATGTACCATCGGTGAGGCCATTTGGTTCTCTTACTGCTCCAAACATGTACAAATGCAAAACATAAGGTTCTTCCCTTCTTGCTCCAAGTGTTCTCAATCCATTCTCATCCTCCTCTGGATGTGTCAGTCCATATTTTTCAATAAAGAAGTGCTTTACTTGTGCGCCTGTTGGCCTACTGGTCCAGGCGCATACCACTTAGGCATTGCCATATAGGCAGGTTGCCTGGCGGTGTCGCCGGTTCGATTCCTGATCCGGACGACCTTTGTGTCACTCCCCGGGAGAGTGTTTTCTGCTGGTGTTTCAGTCCGAGTGTATCAAAGGGTGCGTTCGGAAATGCGCACCTGGTGTGTGCTCAGTGTAGTGAGTGCCTAAACCCAACCCTAATCCTAACCCTAACCTCAGTAAAACTATGCCTAACCCTAACCCTTACCCTAACCTTAACCTCAGTAAAACTATGCCTAAACCTAACCCTAACCAGAACCGGTGCGCATTTCCGAACGCACCCTTTGATACACTCGGACTGCTCGGACTGAAACACCAGCAGAAAACACTCTCCCGTCACTCCCCATCTTTCCCCCCATTTTCTGTCAGTCTACTGTCCTATTAATAAAGGCATAAAAGCCCAAAAACAAATCTTTAAAAAAAAAAGTGCTTTACTCCAGCTTCGGAATCTCAGTGTGTATCTCATCTGTGTGTATTCCCTCGTTTTCCCGGATGAGTGCTACTGCACAACAGCGGGAATCGAGGAAACAGGGGAAACAAGGAAATGCATTGAGAGTCTGAGACAAACTTGAGTAAAAAACGTCTTTATTGAAAAATATGGACTGACACATGCAGAAAAGGTTGCGAATAGATAGAGAACACTTGGAGCAAGAAGGGAAGCACCTTATATTTTGGATTTGTGCAGTAAGAGGACCAAACAGCCTCACCGATGCAGCTGTGTTGATTTCGTCGACTAAAACTATTACGAAAAATGAGTGTCGACTGCGTTTTTTTCACTGACGTAAACTAAATAAAAACTATATAAAAACTAAGCTGTGATGACTAAAACTAAGACTAAATATATTGACAATTTCGTCAACAAAATAAAAACTAGACTAAAAGGTTAGGGAGGGACTAGTGGAGGAGAAAGTCATTTTATGTTTGGTTGCTCTCAAGTTGCTTGCTGAAAATAGCAGATCTACAAGCTCACAACGCGTCGCAGCGCGACGCGCTGTGAGCTTGTAGATTGCCTATTTTCAGCATGCAACCAAGTGTAAAATCAGTCATTACGATGCCATCAAGGCCTGCCAAAATACATTTTAGTTGATTAAATCAACTGTAGATTTAGTCAACTAAAATCTCATGATATTTAGTCGACTAAAATTAGACTAAAACTTTTCAGGAGAGTAAATTATGACTAAAACTAAATGAGATTTTATTCAAAAGACTATGACTAAAACTAAATCAAAATTTGTTGTCAAAAACAACACTGCACCGATGGTCCTACCCCCTCCTCGTTATAACTCTTGTAGAGGGCACGACTTCAAAATAAAAGTTCTCTACAAGAATTATAATGTATGTCCATAGTATATTGAAACACTGCAAGGTGAAGGTCCAGTATATTGTCTATATGGTCCACCGTCCTAATTTACACAGCCAGCAAAGCAGTGACGCACACCTCTAGTTCTCAGAGGAATGAAAGAGAGACAAACAGGAACACACACCGATACACACACGCACATACGCGGTACACAGCTGCCCTCCTTAACGAGCAGCACCTTGCCATGTGCTCCAGAGCGTGACCCAGCTGATGGACAGTCAGAGAGAGAGAGAGAGAGATAGAGACAGAGAGTGAGCGAGAGAGAGAGAAACAGACAGACAGAGTACAGAGAGAGCCAATGATGCTTTCATAACAAGGAGATAGGGCGCCGTGTGTGTCCCATCAGGGCAGAGAAGAGCTGTCATTACTGCTGTTTCTGCTCCATAATGAACTGACATGGCAGCAGGAGGTTGGCTTCAACTACCTGTCTGTCTGTCTGTCTGTCTGTCTGTCTGTCTGTCTGTCTGTCTGTCTGTCAGCCTGCCTTTCTATAAGTCCACCGCTTCATCCGAGCCGCTCTGCGCCCACTGTCCATCCACATGTCTGTAGGCTATAGCAGTGGTTCTCAACCTTTTCAGGCTGCGACTCCCACCCTGACATGCACTTGGAATTGTAGGAGTTGATGCATTACATTTAGTTTGGCCCCGTTCCACAGATAAATATTGTGAAACTAGCAGATCTAATCTACAAGCTCAGAGCTCGTAGACCTCGCAACGCCTTGCGCTTTGATTGATTGATTGAAGACTTTATTAGAGGTTTGCATAGGAAAAGGTACAGGACAGCAGGCCTACAGTTCACTGGTCAACTAAAACCTTCTGTAGGGCATTCCACATTTTCATGGCATAGCAGAAGAACATTTAACCGTTTGTTTGAGCGCTGCGAGGCGTTGTGATATAATTTGACAATTTGGCCAATGTTTGACCAGTTTTTATAGTATAGCTTCTTTTTTTAAGATATGTTTTGGGGCTTTTATGCCTTTATTGACAGGACAGTAGACTGACAGGAAACGGGGAGAGACACCCAACAAATGTGGTCGGGCTTGGGAATCGAACCAGCGACCCGCTGCAGGCTACACAAAGCCTATGTGGTATGCCCCTGGACCAGTAGGCCAGCAGGAGCTCCTATAGTATAGCTTCTTGAATACTTTTAATGTAGTAATGGTCTTTTTTGAGGTCCTTAAATTGTCATCCTTAAACTGCTGTGCTGCCCCCTTGGGATAATAAAGGTATCCGTCTGTCTGTCTGTCTGTCTGTCTATCTATCTATCTATCTATCTATCTATCTGTCATCTGGGGGTCCCGACCTACAAGTTGAGAACGACAGGGCTAACCCGATTCGGAAAGTGATGGCATCGTGCTCGCCAATAGCACAGCGCGAGGAATCACGAGTCACGACTTGTATCAAATGCTTGTATGTTGTCCGATGTTCGCCGTGCGATGCGCCACATGACGAAATATGAACGAAACATTTAGGCCGCCTTACCCGCCTGTCGGCCTACAGAGGACTGCTGAAGGGATCAACACACAATGCGGTAAAGTGTGAGATAGGAGAGGAGGGTTGGAGGGGTGGTGAAAAGGTCATGAAGGGTGGAGGTGGGGGGAAGAAGTAAGGGGAAAAACAACCCACTGCTACACACAATCCCGTAGCCTGCAGCCTGCTTCACTAAACGCCTGTCAAAACCACAATGTCAAAGCTCTGAATATGTGTGCTGTACACTATGTGTGTGTGATCATTTGTTTGCATCTCTCCATCTATCTCCCTCCTTCCTGTGTGTGTGTGTGTGCGTGTGTGTGTGTGTGTGTGTGTGTGTGTGTGTGTGCGTGCGTGCGTGTGTGCGTGCGTGCGTGCGTACGTGCGTGCGTGCGTGGTGAGGGATCAGTGAGTGGGGGGAAGGGGAGTTGGTGATGGCAGGGTGGAATGGCGTCATCTCGACAGGCCCGGGCTTCCCGGGTTCACGCTGTTGACACGCCACGTTCGACTTCTAAACACAATAAATATTAGCTCAACTCCGCGAGAGGAGCCAGGGAAAAAGAAGCGTTCTTCCTCAAAGGCGCGAGGACTCGCGCAACGCACGCGCAGACGCCGATAGCGTGCGCGAAACCTAGACCATTGACGGTACATAATACAGTAATATGCACACATCTTGTACAGGCACATCAGGTTTGCGCGCACGCAACACACACACACACACACAGACACACAATAACATTATTCTGTTGACGTCAGGGGAAGAGGAGTGGAAAGCAGACAGACAGACAGACACTTGGACAATCTTAATGCTGATTGCTTTCCTCTCTCTTCTCAAAGTATTTCCTTAGGTCTAACCTCAGCTGAACCAGCTAGGGGGCTCAGGGTGAACAGACTGAAACAACATTCCTCAAAAGCATGGCTGCTAATAATCAGTGGTGGAAAGTAACTACGTACACTTACTCCAGTACTATGCTTAGGTACAATTGAATTACTTTTACTTTAAAGAAATATATATATATAAACTTTTACTCCACAACATCCCAGGGGGAAGATATTGTACTTTTGACTCCACTACAGTTATCTGGCAGCTTTAGTTACTTACTAGTTACTTTGCAGATTTAGATTATTGTTACAATAGGCTATATAATACAGTACATATAATAATACTAATAATTAGTTAGCGTAAGTATTTACTATATTCTAGTAAACAAGCCAACTAATTGATACTTCAGTTGTTCACAAATAGCCGAGCTTGTAGATCTGATGGACAGCCAGAGAGAGAGAGAGAGAGAGAGAGAGAGAGAGAGAGAGAGAGAGAGAGAGAGTAACTGGAATAGGCAGCTCACAGGTGTGAATGTGTCTGACGCTGAGAAAAACGGCACAAACATTCTGCAAACATCCTGTGGATAAATAAACAGGGAAATATCCACTCCTACTTGGCACGGCCCTTCCTAACATAGTTCATACTGTGGGGGGGGGGGGGGGGGGGAGTCTTTCACTTTTGTGCTAGACGCTGTCTTCTGCTTGTAAATATGCTGCGGCAGCACAGTGGCCTACAGCAGACACAGGCGTATTGACTTGCAATAGAAACACATCTAGACCAGGGGTTTTCTCGCTTTTCTGACTCACAGGGCACACCTGTAAATAACGTTTTTTATCCACGGCAGACACGTACACACATAGACATCAAACATAGCCCCTTTATCCGTCTGTAAAAAGTGCCCTCTACAGACCATGAATGCAGTTTTTACTATGGTGAAAGAAATGCAAATGCCCTCTCTTTCCATGCCATACCTTTGTCCAAACTCTCCTGAACTTGAATGCAAGAATCTTATGTTGAAAGAATTGCCCTCTCTGTGTATAAATACATGCCGAAAACCACATCTCCAGTATTCACTTGACTATGTTTAGTTTAGTGTGGTATCAAGTACCGAAAATAGCCGCCTTCGCGACGCGTCGTGAGCTTGGAGGTCTGCTATTTTCAAATAGTTTCACCAAAAGGCCCTTGGCTTTTAGACATCCACTTTAGAGATACTGCCTCTTTAACATTCTCTGCACGTCCCTGATCCATGGCACCCCTGAATTACACTGTTAATCTTTCAAATCTTACATCATATTAAGCCACGTACCGTGAATATGCAATTTCCACCTGAGATACGGTAGGCTTTGTCACAGGGAAATATCTGTTTCCACCAGAACTGACTGAAAACAACGTTATACTTGACATTTAACCAGTTGAACTCCAGCATCACTATTCTGGGGGGAATTGGTTCACCAAAGATATCAGATCTACAAGCTCTCAAAGCGTCACAACTTTGGAAGTCGGAATGGGAATAATACGGTATGCTATCGTTTGAGGAGCTTGTCGTTAAATATTATATCCTTTGTCATTTTTGTAAAAGCGGTGCAATTGAGGAATTGTATTAGAGCTAACTAGGATCACTGATTCCAACGTGACGTGTTGTGGGCTTGTAGGTCTGCTGTTGTTTGGTGAAGAGAGTTGGGGTAGATGGAAAAAAAGAACTCTTCAATTGCAGTGCAATTCAGGTCTGTTTTGCTAAGCATAGTGAAGTGATATTGATGAATTCCAAATATTATCAAATTATTCTGCGGCAGCCCTGGACTGGCATTACGGCACCCTAGGGAAACCTTGATCTAAACCAGAGGTTTTCAACCTTTTCATGCCGCGACCCCCAAAATAATCATATTTTAACTGGGGACCCCCCCACCCTGACGAGCAATAAGAGTTACATTTCTACACAGTTCTATTGTGAAAATAGCAGGTCTACATGCTTGCGAGGCGTTGTGAGCATGTAGATCGGCTAGTTTCCACATTTTTGCCTCTAATATTTGACAATTTGGCCACTGTTTAATTTGGCATTAAATAGTCCCCCCAGGAATCCGCGGAGAAAAATGCTTTATTCCGCGGAGAACAATCCTGATTCTGCGGAATTCTGTGGTGAACAATTCTTGATTCCGCGGACATTAATAAACAACCTAAAATGACCAGTTATCAAGCTAAAAATGATATAGTTCTAATAATCAAGTAAAACCCTTCATGAAATAGCTACAATTAATTGTAATTAGTGGTTAGAATAATCAAATAATCATTTTTGAGAATAAAAATCTAATATTAAATCTATTATTTTTTTAATTGTTATTGTTTTTAATAATTACTTTCTGTTGCAAAGACTATATTGTCATGCAAATTAACCAATGCCCATAGTAACCACATTTTAGAGGATAGCCTACCTACTACCTAGTATGGGTGTAATATTTATTTATTCTCTTCTGTATTAGCATTGTTATTGCCAGGACCATTATAGAGGCAGAGAGGAACTATAGATCAGGACACAGTTTCTGTCAGGAACGAATGTGGGACCGGACCAATACAGCGTCAGTGCAACTAGCAGGAGGAAGCTAAGCTATTCCCCAGGCTCTGTATGAAGTGGCCACTTGCCAGACCATGTACACATTGTTTTATAATAGTAGTAATGACTACTCCCGCCGCTCTGCTGCCACTCGCGACCGCTATTCCGCGGACGTCAGAAAAGTCCGCGAACGGCCGAGAAATCCGCGGGTGGTCGCGAATTCCGCGAAAAATTCTGCGATCGCGGAATCGCGGATTCCTGGGGGGACTAATTAAAAAGTCCTTAAATTGTAACTTTAGAAATGTGCAGATACCTTCTATACACTTAAACATTATGTTGGTTTGTTTACTGTTGAGTGAGAAAACAATGGTGCACATTAAGTTAATCATCTGGGGACCCCCCCAAAATAATTTGGGGACCCCTCCTGGGGTCCCGACCCACAGGTTGAGAACCTGTGAACCTGTACATCACATCATGCTTCTTCATTTCATTTTTCCTTGGTGTGGTTGCCATGTAACGATATCCACATTCAGCACACGCGTCTACAGCACATTGCACTACTTGTGTAGAAAGACCAGGAGAGGAATCAGTCCTCATTATCTTAGACAGGTAAACAAACGCCTGTTGAAACAATTCTATAACTGTTGCGAGTGATGGGGTGGGAGAGAGAGAGAGAGAGAGAGGGAGACAAGAGAAACAAAAGGGAGAGAGAGAGAGAGAGAGAGAGAGAGAGAGAGAGAGAGAGAGAGAGAGAGAGAGAACAAGAACAATCCTGTTAATCTCTAATGAAGTAAAGGTGGCAGATACAGGCCTGCGGTGGATGTCACTTTATCTATCCAACACAGCCCGTCTGACCACAGATCTATTAGACTACAGATCAATACAGCCGTGGACCACAGGTGCACCGCCTGGAAGCCCAGCGTTTCATCTCCCTCTCACAACGCTGTCTCCTTTAACCACTTAAACCCAGTGACGTAAAGTAACTAAGTACTGTACATTTACTTAGGTACCGCACTTAAGTACAATTTCGAGGTATTTGTACTTTACTTGAGTACTTCCAATTACCGATACTCTTACTTCTGCTCCACCACGTTTTCGCATCCAAATATTGTACTTTTACGCCACCACATTTATTTGAAAACTTTAGTTACTCGTTAATTTGCAGAGATAAATGATTATATTGTAAGACATACATTAATCCACTTGGGCCCTATTTTATACCTAGGCTATTTGAAAATTAGCCGATCTACAAGGTACCAAAAGTACATTTGTATGCCAATAATTTTGTACTCAAGCACAAGCTCAAGGTCAAGGTCAAAGGTCAAACCCATGACAAGCTGTCAGGCTTGTCAAACAAACTAACATAAAACACTTTGAAGCAAAAAGAGAAAAAAGGGATACAAACAGTAATAAAGCAAGGGTCTTCAACAGGGGGTCCGGAACCCCTAGGGGGTCCTCAGAGTTACTAACGTTGTTCTCCTTTTTTATATTAACTTCGTGAACCCTAGTGTCCTTATTCTGAAAACTTTCGCCAAAAATAGCAGATCTACGCCTCGCCTCGAGCAGACTAAGTACATAGTGAAAGGACAACTTTATTAATTATTGACAGTTCAAGTGGTTAAATATCTGAAAAGACGAATTGACATGAATCCAAAATACACTGATGATTGTGCTGTCAAACGATGAAACTATATGGAATCTCTGAAAAGGTTGTGGGGGTCCCTGCTTCATCTCTCTCTCGACAAAGGGGTCCTTGGCCTGAAAACGTTGAAGACCCCTGCACTAAAGGAATAACAAACGGAACGGGACACTCCTCTGACAGGAGAGAGAGGGAGAAGAAGAGGTGGAGAGAGCGGGGGTTTGAGGGGAGGACTGTACACCTTGAAGAGGTGGAGAGGGAAGCAGAGCATTGAGAGGCCCGCTGCACAGAGGGAGTAATTGGTTCAGTGTCAATAGAGCAGAACAGAGCTGTCCAGACAAGCACTACTTACAGTAGGAGGATATATCGTTGTTGTCGGGCGGAAACCTCGTATCTCCAAGTTTCAAATGTGTACGTTCTTTCGCAAAGTAAAGTCCTGCTTCATCATACAAGGCCGTCGCACAGACGTAGTGAAAGCAGCAGATCTACAAGCACACAACGCCTTGCGGTGCGAGGCGTTGTGTGCTTGTAGATCGGCTGTTTTCACTAGTTTAAATCATTTTTAAAATGATAAATACAAAATGAACGGTTTTGGACATACAAGGTTTCCACCCGACAACGACGATATGACAGTTACAGTATGGATAGTCTGACGGCTTGCTAATGGCCTGTTATTGGACAGAGAAACAGAGAGAGAGACGAGCTTGATTTATGCTTAGGAGAGAAAAAAATATATATTGTACTTTTTACTCCACTACAGTTATCTGGCTTTAGTTACTTACTAGTTACTTTGCAGATTTAGATTATTGTTACAATAGGCTATATAATACAGTACATATAATAATACTAATAATTAGTTAGCGTAAGTATTTACTATATTCTAGTAAACAAGCCAACTAATTCATACTTCAGTTGTTCACAAATAGCTGAGCTTGTAGATCTGATGGACAGTCAGAGAGAGTGAGAGAGAGAGTAACTGGAATAGGCAGCTCACAGGTGTGAATGTGTCTGACGCTGAAAAGAACGGCACAAACATTCTGCAAACATCCTGTGGATAAATAAACAGGGAAATATCCACTCCTACTTCTACTCCTACTCCTACTAAAAGCCAATCTACAAGCTCACGTCTCGATTTTGGGGCATGTCATTATAGCTTCAGAATTTCTCAAAACTCTTCATAATGTTTTAAAACTATAAATCACTCTACACTGAGCCACAAAGATCTAGAATCTAACCACGATCACCAGGCACCAGGCAACCAAGAGGTTTGGTGTAGAGCAGGGTTCCCCAATAGGCGGCCCGCGGGCCATTTGCGGCCCGTGGGAGGCTACTGTCTGGCCCCCACCAACCACAGTAATAGTAAGAGCAGAAACTTGGAGATACAAGGTTTCTGCCCGACAGTGACGATATCTGAACTGTCGCTGGAGTAGAGGGAACGCCACCGTCGCCCCCTGCAATGTTGTGGCCCTCGGCTTGGTACCCTAGACATAATTCGGCCCTTGGGGAAAACTAATTGGGGAACCCTGGTGTAGAGGGAAAAAAGAGCAAAAGGTCAGGTTTACTAAGTATTGGCTGTTTAAGTGGTTAAACCCAACACTGATGATAGTGCTGTCAAACAAGAAGTGGTGGAAAAAGTACTCATATTTTCTACTTAAAGGGGCACTCCACCACTTTTCAACCTATGTTCATATAATTGGTCCTCACTCAAAAATTGCTTTTTTTTTTTTTTTTTTTTTCTCAGAGGAGGGCTGTGGGCAGGTCAGAAAGCCATCGTCTTGTGACATCATCGATTGCCAATCCAGCTTATAGAAACTGCAGGCTGAAAAGTTGCAATTTTAAAGTGGAAGCCATTGTTCTCGCGATAATAAAAATCTAAATATCTTTTTCAAAAATATTGATTATTATTTATTTTCTTTTTGGAAAATGATGATGTCACAAGACGATGGATTCTGAACTTCCCACAGCTCTCCTAGGAGACTTGGACTGAGAAGAAAAAAAAAATTGATATTTTATCATGAACATTAGTGAGGACCTATTATTTGAAGACAGGTTGAAAAGTGGTGAACTACTCCTTTAAGTAACAGTATCAATACTGCATTGTAGAAGTACTCTATTACGAGTAGAAGTCCAGAATTCAAAATGTACTTGAGTAAAAGTACAAAAGTATTACTTTAAGTACTAAAAGTAAAGGTAGGCTACAAAATGTTTGAAAATAGCCGATCTACAAGCTCACAACGTGTCGGGTTGTGAGCCGTCATTGAAAAATAAAGTCAGCACCGACAGTGCACACATTCCAACAGATCGCAGCAGCCAGGGAACTATGCTTATTGTACCACAAATCTCCTCCAACGAGCTGTTGTGTTTTACAAAACTCAAAGCATCAAACTGTTTTACAAGTACAGTGCAACTGAGGCTGAGTTGAACTGTGCTTGAGTTATTTTTCCATAGAAAAACTCTCTTCACCAAAAATAGCCGATCTACAAGCTCACAACGCATCTTGTGGTGAGCTTGTAGATCGGCTATTTTTGGTGAATGTCCCCCAAGAATAGAGATGCTGGGGTTTGAATGATTGAATAATAAGTATAAACGTCTATTTACAGGTCTGGATCAATAACAGCCTGTCAGGCTATGGCTACAGCTGAAGTCAGATGATGTAATTTTCTCTCCAAAACCCCTAAGCGACTTTTTGTCTTGTTTTAAAACAAGATTTGTATTATATTTTATAATTTATTTTATTTGTTACAAAGAAGAAATACTGAATTTCATTTCTAGGATATCATTTGAGTCATTGATTTGAATTGTTGCACTCTGACTGTTACTATCTGTTCAATTCAATTCAAAGGAGCTTTATTGGCATGAGAAAACATACCTTTACATTGCCAAAGTTCACTAGCCTTGCATACCCAGACACTGTTGTGGATATTAGTCTGGTCCTTCTCAGTGTTATTTATTTCCAAGGGGCGGTTACAAAAGGATTTAACCAGATCTGTTCATTTTCACTTCACATTTTGTGAATAAAGCCTAATTTGATAAAATGTGATCATTTCATCATTCCATCCATGACAATCTTTTGGTTCAATGAGGTTTGGGTTGTCTTATATAGATGGAAATGTGGCTGTTTTCTGTGTGTTTCCTTAATTATTAGACTTGTCATGAAGTGTGTTACAAAATCATTGTAAACGTCCAAAATAGGACTGTCATTTTTAGCTTGCGTCCCTTTGACTTTTGGTATTTTGCTGAGTGGCCCCTAAGCCATCTTAAATTGAGTAGCCCTGGCCTACTTCGTCATACAAAAGTGTCGCACAAAAGTAGTGAACATAGCAGATCTATTGTGTGCTTGTAGAGCTGCTATTTTCACTACTTTTACATAATTTTTAAGGTTTTGTACAAGGTACAGGGTTTCCACCCGACAATGACGATATGTGACACGCCTTATAGTCGGGGACATGTAGTCCAGGGTCTCTGACTGTTATAGTATGAGATGAATAAATCCAAACCGGGACCCTTTGGCCTAAACACTTAAATTTCAAAACTCTACAACAGGGGTCTTCAACGTTTTTAGAGATGAAGCAAGGACCCCCACAACCTTCTCATAGATTCCATATACAGTAGATTCATCTTTTGACAGCACAATGAACATTGACCTTTCACTCTGTACTTAGTCTGCTCTTTTTCCCCTCTACACCAAAGCTCTTTGCCGTTCTGCTATTTTTGGCAAAAGTTCTCAGAATATGGATGCTATTAATAGGGTTCAAGTGGTTAATATAAAAAAGGGGAAAAGAAAGGTTTCTATCAATCAATGATTTGGAGGGCCCCCTGTAGTAACTCTGAGGACCCCCATTGAAGACCCATGCTCTACAAGTTCACAAGGAGTCATGATGCCTTGCTACTTTTGCCAATATCTTTTGAAAAGAAAAAAAAACCTTTTTCATCAGGAACATGGGGTAATTCTTTTTTGGCAAATTTGGCACAGTGATTTCAACTTTCAACAGAACAGATTAAAACATGATGAACATCTACGGAACAAGTGCTATTATTTTAACTGTGCTGATAACAGGGACAATCTTGGCAGTGAATGTTGAAGACGGGACATTTTTGTGTTTTAGAGACTGTGTTTTTGTTTTCGGGACTCGGGACACCCAGCTTGACACCGGGACAATCCTGGCACGTTTGGTCACCGCAGCCAAAACACCAGCAGTCTATGGCACTGGTGATGTCCAAACATGGGCCTGCAGGCTAAACAAATTGCTGTGGTTGAAACGGGGGTGGGGCTGAAACTGTGTGTGTGCGTGCGTGCGTGTGTGCGTGCGTGCACGTGTGTGTGTTCTTCAAAAACTCCTCTGACTTTTATTGCCCTCCCAGGGATCATAATAAGGATCTAATTGATAGTCTTTGAGCCAGGGGCAGGGAGAGGAGGGGAGTTCCTGCAGGAAGTTGACACAAATCAAACTCTCTCTAAGCCCCAGGGCCTGGAGCTTGTCCAGCTGAGAGGCGGTACAGTGTGCGAGCACGTGCGCGCGCGCGGGTGCGTGCGTGTGTGTGTGTGTGTGTGGCAGGGAAAGAAAGAGAGAAAGAAAAAGATGACGGGAAGGGAAGACAGAGAGAGAGAGAGAAACAAACAAACCACAAAACGACAGACAGAAGGAGTGAGGATGAGGAAAAAGAGAGATGAGAGAGAGAGAGGCAGAGAAGCGAGAGCCAGAGCCGTGAGTTGGCATTCAGCAAAGATAACAGAGCAGGAAACAGAGTTTGTTCATTTGGTTCATCTGGATGGCTCCTACTCACTTAAGCACCCGCTTCCTGTGTTGCTCTAATGCTGTTAAAAGTTGGTAATAATACATTCCAGTCAAGGGAAACGTGACATTCACAATAACAAAACACAGCAATGTACAAGTAACATGCACAATTTACGTAAAAAAAGACTCCCAAAGCAAAAGTTTCATGTGAATCATGATATAAATATTCATGATATAGAATGATGTATCATATATGAGTTGCATTCCTCAAGTTTACATGAAGCTAATCAGGAAAAAATATACTGTATGGTTAGTCTTAGGGCACGTTCTCACCCAGTCCGCTTAAAAGGTCCGGATCAGGGACCAAATGTTTACATTGTTGCATTTTGAATTTGGTCCGGTTAGCGTTCACACGGGACTTTTGTTAAAAGAACCAAATATGTAAACAACTGACACGTGGTCATACAGGCGGCTGTTGATCTATTGACAGAATAGGCTATTCCTATGGAAAATTACTTCACTGCCTATTCCAATTAATTTTGTGTTAATCACAGCCGCTTCCTATATCTCTTTTTTTTTAAAGAAGCGAAACCCGCATTTCAGGCAGTAATTAGCGATGGGTGGGTGGAGGAATCTCTCTCTCTTTCTCTCTCTATCTCTCTCTCTCTCTCTCAAAACATAGCCTGTATAAAGCCTTCTCCTTGATATCATTCATTTAACAATAAATAGCGCAAGAACGCGAGAACATAATATAAGCATCCCCGTTTCCACATCAAATCTCTCTATGTCTGTCTCTTTCTTTCTTTACAAGCAAGTGAAGCAACGGGTCCGTAATGATATTTCCTATCCTTATCAGGTTGGAAATGTGAAGCTAAATGAATAAATAACCTAAATAAAAACAATAAAATAATGTATAATCCCAAATGTTGAATCTATATGCGTATGAGCCATAACTTTATATGCGGTGGCGCATGCTTAAAAAGAACATATTAATGTAACGGGATGCTAACCCACATCTCTCCTCATTTAGCCATGAAACATAACAGCCGTGCATCAGACACTCGGACAGTGTTGTAAGCTTTTAAATCCGTTATTTTTGTGCACCGCACCCGATGACATGGACATACTGCCGTCCCAGCAACAACGTGAAGAGTTTGACTCGTGCACGCCCGTCCTCAGGGAACAGCGAGAGAGCGAAAAGAGAACGAAAATCCTAATGCCTCGAAAGAAAAGCCAAGTTTTACTTTATTTTGTGTTGTGGTCGTTTGGATGTAGGTTGTGCGCGCAGCGCGCCCGCCGCGCCGCCTCCTCCTCCTGTGTTATACACAAGACTTTTATTTGTGACTGTATTTGTGTCAAAACAAACAATGATCACCGTGTTCGGAGAGCGACCCCTGGAGTCACCGCACACGATGGGTCACCAGTTTCCATGTAACCTCGCAGTTTCCATGTAGCTAACAAGACACCGCAGCGCTTGCTCACAGGGAGAGGAGATGATACAATTATTAACGTGTAGCCTACTGCAGGTCATGAAGACATATCAGCGGTCGGGTCATATCAATAATGATTCCCGTAAGAAATTCATGCTTTTAGAACTAATTATTAATCCAGCTTCACAACTGCAGTTAACAAAGATTGATGAGTGTAGTCTCTTGTAGCCGAAGTTACAATTGCTTCACGAGTAGTCGTTTATTATTTTTTCCATATTGTTTTTCAATGAACAACACACAATGCAGAATGTAGTAGGCTGATCAGACATAAGTTTGGTCCTCTATAAAGTCCGGCTCCGTTCACACCAGCAGAGGACCGGACCATGGTCCGTTTGGAAGGGGACCGAGTCCTACCTTTTCAAGAGGACCATGGTCCGGACCAAACAAAGGGACCATGGTCCCTTTGCACGTTCACACCAGCGGACCAAAGGAGAAAGAGGACCATGGTCCCTTTTAAGCGGACCAAATAACCCTGGTGTGAACGCCCCCTTAGTCACCCAATGACGTGTCACTTAATGAGCGTTGAATGTTTCGTGGTCACTTTATGTATTATATTCTTCTTCTTTTTTCTGCAATAGCTTTCGTGCTTGCTCTTTGGACTGTACACTACAGTACTCTTTTTCTTTTTCTTACTTCTCTGTAACTTGTGCTGCCTCTGGGCAACTGAATTTCCCCCGTGGGATAACAAAGGTATCTATCTATCTATCAATCATGTGAACTGTTTCGACCACTGTTGGTTGGGAAGGCATAGCATTGCAAGTTAACAATTACTTCACACTGGAAGTAGAAGGAACAAATAACTCAAACTACTTGGTAAAAAAAAGAAAATAAAGAAATAAGATCAAATTGGCTGAGTGATACAAAATTATAATAAACTGGAATACAGAAAAGTCACGTCAGGAAAATTCCACTAAATTGGGTTTATTGCAGAAAGAGAACACCTGTTCACAGGTCATACATAAACCCAAACAAATAAATACGAGTGTATATTGTCCTCCACCATGTTGCATGGTCGATTGGGGCCTTTAAATCCCTACTTAAAACCCATCTGTTCTCTCTGGCTTTTAATTGCACTTGAGCTTACCTGATCTGTCTTAACGCTGTATATTTTGTTCTGTATCAATGCATATTATTTATTGATGTTTCCTTTGTTTCGATGCTTTCAGTTGTTTTGTTTTTGGGTTGTGTTATAAATATGCTATACTAGTAAGACGCCTCAGGGCGACAATGTCGCCATGTCTTGGCCATCTGGCCAGTGATGTATATCGGACCAGTTACCCATATATGGAGACCCCTGGTACCCATATATGGAGATCCATGTACTGTATATGGAGATATGCTGTGAGAGCCCAAACATGCTTACTCAGTTATTCGTTATGTAAAAGTCCTATGAGTGCCCACTGCCCATACATGGAGATCCCTGTCTGTAGAACCAGCCACACAGATATGGCAGTCTTGGCCATATATGGATTCTGTTAGTGTGGTATATGTGGCCGTTGTGGCCTCCATATTTGGGCATTCCCATATGAAGTCCTGTTTGATATGAGCTTAATATTGATGACATCAGGGATCTCCATTTATGGGCATTCTGTTAGTGTTACGTCACAGTGAAGCCAGAGCATGATGTCAGAGCGGCAAACCCATATTCTGTTAGAGTGGTTTCCCTGACATCACAGTGACGTCAGAGCATGATGACAGAGCGGCAAACCCATAGACCGTAAAAAGGTGTACACGTCCGTCCAGACGGACGGATGAACGTATACGGACAGGCTGTGGTGGTTCTGATAGTAAACTTTTTACTCATTCTTTTCATAGATTCCATATGGTTTCATCGTTTAACAGCACAAACAAAGTGTGTTTGGATTCCGGTAAATTTCGTTTTCAGACATTTAATCACTCATACTTAATAAACCTGACCTAAAATAGCAGCTGATATTTTTGACTAAAGTTCTCAGAATATGGACGTTCAAGTGGTTATTATAATGAAAAGGAGAACAAAGTTTCTATCACACTAAGAGGAGGACCCCCTGAAGTAACTCTGAGGACCCCGGACCCCCTGTTGAAGACCCTCGATATAGGGATTATTAGGTGGTTAGAAACACATGGGTGTTGATGGAAAGGAAGAAAAATCAACCATCTCCTCTCGGTTTCTGAAAAGTGTACCTTTCTGAGATATCAGGTTTCTGCAGGTCACCAGTGCTATTTGAACTATAGCTCACTCTCTCTCTCTCTCTCTCTCTCTCTCTCCCTCTCTCTCTCTCTCTCTCTCAGGGACATGCTGGGCCCCTGATTCAGCCCGGGAAAAAGAGTTGTAGAGGCCCTCATTGCGCGCTATAGAGAGAGATCTCTCTCTATAGCGCTGCTGCTACTCAAAGATTTGCCATTTCAGATCATGACAAGTGACAAGCCAGTGGGCCAATTACATGAGTTATATTTCGTCGTTGTCAGGTGGAAACCTTGTATGTCCAAAACCGTTTGTTTTGTATTTATCATTTTAAAAATGATTTAAACTAGTGAAAACAGCTGATCTACAAGCACACAACGCCTCGCGGTGCGAGGCGTTGTGTGCTTGTAGATCTGCTGTTTTCACTACTTTTGTGCAAACAGTTTAACTTTTATTTTTGTGCAAACAGTTTAATTTTTTCCTAATGGCCGGCCTGGACCGGCCGGGAATGAACCGGCCGTTCGGGAGTTGTCCCGTTTTTCCCAATGGCCAGCACGTCCCTGCTCTCTCTCTCTCTCTCTCTCTCTATTACCTTGCCGTTCCTCTCTGCTTCTCTCACAGCAGTACTATACCCTGCTGGTTCCAGGGCAGATCAGAGATCACGTTGCCCACGGTACAGTAGGCTGAGAGGCACGCTCAGCGACCTGCGCATGCCACTGCGCCTGTGGGGTTGCTGCTCCGCTCAGATTCATAGCGTCTCCCGTTCCAAAACAAACGTCCGCCTGACATACGAAGGCAGACGCCACATTCCACAGGGCTCAGGCCCCCTCGGTAGAGGCGAGGGGGTTGGTGGAAGGTGCAGCGTGCAGGAGGGGCTTCCAGCCCACACTTCCAGGGGGTGAACTGTACCGTAATGTACTGAGCTCAGCTTACAGGAATACAGGAAGCTGTCCTCGTGCCCTTCCTAAAAAACTGCTGCACGCCGCGTGCATAGTATACACACACACACACACACACACACACACACACACACACACACACACACACACACACACACACACACACACACACACACACACACACACACACACACACACACACACACACACACACACACACACACACACACACACTTCTTTTCTTTGATCAAATATTGCTCAGAGATACCATAGTTTCATTGTTTGACAGCACAATCATCAGTGTATTTTTATGTGTATGTTTTCGGATATTTAACCACTTGAACTGTCAATACTTAACTCATCTAGTGCCATTTGCGTGATGTCACGCAATAAGTACTAGAGTACTTACAGTGCCGAATGCGTGATGTCGCGCAAAAAGTAATAAATTACTGTAACGTTGAGTACATTACCGAGTAGAATGGCCGGATGTCCGGAGACGAAAATCCGCGCTGATTTGTCATCATCACGGCTCCACGAGCACACAATAGTCATCCCATAACATTGAGGTGGACGGCCGATCTCATCTTTAATGTCCATTATCTCAAAACAACACTTTAGAAGCGAAGATGGAGGCAGATGCTCGCTTATAAAACACATGTATAAACGCTCCATTGCAATCCAGCATGGCACCACGTAAACAATGATCGGTTCCGGCGCACGACCCGATGACGTCAGACCGGAAGTGATCACGCTGTGGCACTTCTGGCTTTCAAAATAAGAGAGTGCAAGCGGATGGAGCCTGCGTGAGGCACTCTGGACATCATTGCGACCGAAAATCGCGGGCACAAAATGAGTTAATAAAGTTGACCTTTCACTATGTACTTAGTCTGCTCTTTTTCCCCCATCTACACCAAACCTCAACCAAAAATAGCCAATCTACAAGCTTGTAGATTGGCTTGGCTAAAGTTCTCAGAATAAGGACACTAGTGTTCACATGGTTAATGAAAAACTAGAAAAAGGTTTCTACCACACAAAGATTTGGAGGACCCCCTGTGGTAACTCTGAGGACCTCCTAGGGGTCCCGGAACCCCTGTTGAAGACCCCTGCTCTAACGTCTTAGTTTTATACAGCATTATAAGTAAATGTTTTACTTTAGCTCATTTTAGATAGAATTTAAGACAAATGTGAAAAGCGCAGATTAGTTGTGGTGAGGAGGATGGGGGCCTGGGCCTGGGGTATAAGATGAGCAACCTTCTCATTCCTTCCTCCGGTGGTGCAGTGGGACTCCATCATTACATGAATGACTGAGTTCAGCTTTTTATGGGTGCATTAGCCCATCTTTATGTCCCCATAAAGATTGAGTAAATGCTCTAAGAGTGCAGGACAATCAAAACCCGCCGACACCAGCCAGCCAGCCAGCCAGGCCAGCAGTGCTGCTGCTGCTGCTGCTGCTGCTCCACGGACATAATGCATGGAGCCAGGGGCGTCACAAGGGGGGGCGGGGAGTGGGACTGAGTTACTAGGGCCCAAGGTGGAGGGGCCTTAATTATGTTATACTTCAGCTATTGAAAAATAGATCTGCTATTTTTGAAAAGTCGTGAAAATGTGTTTAAATCTTGGAATATAAACATTTGTAACTCAAACTTTGCTTCTGGGGGGTCCCTGGAACTAAATATTTTGAGATGGGGGGCCGTGGCCGAATACATATCATTTTGGGGGTCCTTCAGATAAAAAAGTTTGAGCACCTCAGTGGTGCTCAAACTTTAGAACATAGGTTTCTAAAAAAACCTTGAAATATTCAAAGACTTTTTCAAAAATATCACATCTACAAGCTCACAGCGCGGCACTCTGTGCCACGCTGTGAGCTTGTATATCTGCTATTTTTCAATAGTTAAAGCACAAGACAATGCGTAATAATTAGGGGTGTAACGATACATTTTAATAGCGATTCGATACATATCACGATACATGGTTGACGATACGATACATGGACGATATTGGTTCATTCATGGCAATACGATACGATTCGATTCAATGATTTAAAATCGATATAGTAACTATTTAGCAAAGAAATTAAATCTGTGTGAAAGGTGTGGATAGTGCAGGTTTTTAAGGGAAACATGTATTATTATGGATATAAATAAGTAAACACAGTGATAATCTGCCAAATACATGGACATTGTATATTGGCAAACCTGCACCTTGACATGAACCCAGAGATTACACACATTTATCGATAGACCAGTGTAGCTATATGGAAATGAAAAGTAATTAAACCCCTCCTTTTCATTTTTTATTCTTAAAAATGCTAAATACAATGCCCAAGTAGGTAGTATCGATACAATCGATTCTTTGCACAGCCGATTCGATACGATACAAAATAAAACGATACGATTCGATTTTAGCTGTTTTCATTTCGATATACTTCGATTTTTTAAGTTAAAAACGATATTTCGATACAGTTACTATATCGTTACACCCCTAGTAATAATTCCCAGTCTAAATGGGTTAAACCCCCTCCCCCTATGAAGAACATTTCCGCAGTGAATTCTGGGTACCCAGGGCCCAGAATTCAGTGCGACACCCCTGCATGGAGCCCAGTGCTGCGGCTCCGCACACTGCTGAGCAAATACAAGATGAACTTTGGGAATATTTGACGGATCAGCTACTTCTTCACAGCACTGCTAGAGAATTTTCTGCCCACAAAGAGAGGATCAAGAGCTGACACGGTCGGTCGGTCGGTCGGAGGGGGGCGGGTGCCTGCTTGATAGGAGGAGGGATGGCTTGCAAAGGGAAGAGAAACCCCCAGCGTGATCGGCTTTCAGCCTTCCAAATAAACAGCACGTCAACGTCAGGCTGGACACCTCAACTACATCCATATGTGAAGCGGGGGAAAAAAAGGCTTGCAGGGCTTATAGGACTGGAATGGTCAGGCACGTGCACACATAGACATCAAAGGCCAGGGGGCTTGAGCCCCTGCCCTTTTATCCGTCTGTAAAGAGTGCCCTCTCCACACCATGAATGCAGTTTTTACTGTAGTGAAAGAAATGCAAATGGCCCCTTTCCATGCCATAACTGAAAGCGGCATTCAAGAGAATTGCCTTGTCCAAACTCTCCTGATCTTGAATGCAGCATCTTATGTTGAAAGAATTGCCCTCTCTGTGTAGAAATCCACGCCGTTACGCCACATCTCCAGTGTTGACTTGATTATGCTTAGCTCAGTGTGGTATCAAGTATCGAAAATAGCCGACCTCCAAGCTCACAACAACGTGTTGCAGAGGTCTGCTATTTTCGATATTTTCGCCAAAGGGCCATTTTAGAACTTTCAGACCCTGCCTCTCTAACATTCTCTGCACGTCCCTGGGATTGGTGGAAACGTTTGTAACAGTTCCTGCGGAACTAAAACCAGCTAGCGACGCTGCAAAATCCTCTCGAGTGTAAATCTCTGAGTTAAATTAACGCATATTAAAAACAATACATGTAAACTAAAGAGGGAAAGAACGATCTACCTCGGTCTACATAAAAACAACACACTCACAGAGACCTGACAGAAACCCTGCCTAACCAAACATTATTCCTTTAGAACTACAGCCAAAAAAACAGTTCCACTGTTGTTGCTTCTCTCTGTTCAGAAAGACACGGCATGCCAATTACTTCCTCCTGTGCATTATTGCTTCCCGAAACGAGGAAAGTCATTTTTCATGGTTTGCAAATAAACGCACGCACAAGCACACACACACACAGACCACTGGCCGACCAACAGCCTGTTGCACTCACCCCGTACCTACACAGATGTGTATGTTGTAGGCAAATATAGCCTTGATAACAATGGAACAGGCAGCGGTCAAAACCACCACGCATGCTGCCTCGCGTTGCACTTTTGTGAGAAAATGGAAGGCGCCATGCAAAACTAGTATCGTTGCTCAAGTGTGGTCTCCAATTTCTACATGGTCATACATATTGTAAGCGTCAGAGAGAATATTGACGTTCCCACACACGCACACACACGCGCACACGCACGCACGGAAACACACACACGCGCGCATACAGACACACGCACACACGCATGCACGCACACACAAGGCATTAAGGCTGATTTACTTCATCTCCAAACCACTAAATACTTCAGCAGCCTAATTAAAGGCCCTCTCGCTCCGTCAAGTGGCTCTCCGGAGGCCCTGATGAGTTTTAATGTAAACTTAATGTAAACCTCCCCTACTCCCCTGTGAAACCTCTCCGCTGGCTCCCGCCCCAGAACTCATAAAGAGAGGCCCTCGGGAGAAACAATGTGGAGCTCATGTGGCTTCAACATGGGCCCTTATAGTTTAGAGAGAAATACCTCAGTGCGATGGTATCCATCCAGCCCCGCCGACCGTGACTGGCTTTCTCTCTGCACTCCTGCACAAGAAGGCCCGCTCTCGGAAGAATTCCCAGGCCCCACGGTGAGCGAGGGTCTGCCCCCCGGTCCCCGCCCTCCTGGTCCACCTCCCCCCTTTTGCCCGCCCGCTGGTTTTTGGGGGATCGGGCCGGGGGAAATTCCTCGGCCCCGTTAAACGGCTTTCTGATACGCACGGGAAAGCCTAGATTCTTTGTCAGCCGTGAAACCCTAGATGCTGGGAAATGGGCTTCACCTTCCAGTCATCTCCTGCTCTGCACAAGGGGGGGGTGGGGGGGGCAAGGCAATGGCAGAAAAGATTTGCTACAGCGCGGCGGATATTTCTTCCCTCCAGTCAGGGAGGAAATATGAAGCTGAAGGGAGAAGGTTGAGCTGCTGAGCACAGCGGAGCGCGGAGAGAGAGAGAGAGAAAGAGAGATTTAAGTGCTTTATATAAAACAGGTCTCATATTCTGTATCTCAAAGACTCAAATAACCAACAAAAATGCAGCAAGGCGTAGCGTCGGGAACAATCTGGAGTTCCTCCATTTAGCTGGAGGTCATTATAGAGCCTATATACTGAATGCTGTTATCAGAGCCACAAACCACTCACAGCCAGTTAAAATGGAGTCTAGTGTGTGCACGCAACACAAAATGCAGGCGCACTGTGTTGAATGAGAGACGTGGCTTGTTTAACAGGAGCGGAGCAAAAGAAGAGCATTGAAAGCGTGAAAAGATGTCCATCCCATCCGGTGATGCAGACCCAAAAGAAACTAATTTATTCAATTAAATGTTAAACTATGAGCGTGCCTTAAGATTTTATTGACTTGACTGCATATCCCCTAACTTGGCTGAACACACCCTGAACGAACTCTACAATGGGACTACTTGTCATTGACTGTTCTTGACGACACTGGCCAACATGAACCGAGCGACATGCGTCATCGAGGCCAGATCCTTGTGAATGAATGCCCGCGTCCGACCTCTCTGGCGCAACCACGCGCTCTCTTACAAAATAATCATCTGCCAGGATAAAGCTTTGTGCGCTGCCTGGCTGCGTCTATGGCCGTCCTTGTTCCCTGCGCTTTGCCTCCAAAGAGAGGCTGAGGGGGTGAAGGAGAGAAAGTTATGAAAAGAAACATGCATGGTGATGGAGAGAAAGCATTTAAGAGGACAATTAAAAGCCCCAGGTAAGAGCACGTGCACGCATGCGCGCGCGAGCACACACACACACACACACACACACACACAGTGTTGTGATTTCCAAAGGCATCATCAGTTTCACCCTCTAATTAATAGCCACTCCTGGCTTTCATGTCAACCTTTAGCTGGACCAAAGGAGAACACATTCACTCTCTCTCTCTCTCTCTCTCTCTCTCTCTCTCTCTCTCTCTCTCTCTCTCTCTCTCTCTCTCTCTCTCTCTCTCTCTCTCTCTCTCTCTCTCTCTCCCTCTCTCTCTCTCTCTCTCTCTCTCTCTCTCTCTCTCTCTCCCCCTTCTCAGTCCGCTCTCTCCATCTCGGTTTGGCCCACAGTGTGCAGGGAGAATGACTAGGCCTGCAGCCAGCCTCATACCACCGCTCCATTATCCCGGGGAGAATGTTATCACGTTGACACAAGCTTTACTCTCTTCAAAAGGTCTCAGCGACCCACTCTCCCTTCAATCACTCATTGTTAATATGAAACAAATCACATTTCAATCTCAGGCAGGGCCTGCGTGCTGTTATGGATGGAATCTTCTCATTTCTCCGTCTATGGTACCAGCGTGTTAAGTAGCGCCTCTTCACCATCCTTCACTTCAGCCCTGTTTCGTGATACTTTGCCATACTTTGACGATCTACAATCTCACAACGCATTGCATTGTAACGCGTTGAGAGCTTATACATCTGATATTTTTTAGACTTTTTCGAGGGGGGAGGTTTTCAAACATTACAGTAGGTTCAAAGTGATACTGTCCAAAACCGTTACTTTTCAGGAAAGATCCTGTGTTCCAATGGATCCAATGTAGTTATTATTTAGTCATGAGCCTTGTTAGTACCTTTTATTGGTTCAGTATACATAAAAACCACAGACATACTTAACCACTTAACTACTTAACCACAATTCTTTGGAAATAGTGGAAACAGCAGATCTACATACGGAACAAGCTCACTGCGCGTAGCATCTTTGCTCGACACTGTCATACAACCAAGTAGGGCACAAATTTATGAAAAGACATAAAAAGTTTAAAGATGGAAATACGACTGGGCCTGACAGCAACATTAACTTATATAGCCTTACATTTAGCCTGCAGATGCACGGCCTAGATGAGGCTGTAACCTTCTTTTCTCTGCGAAAGCGGGAGGAAATTAATAGTTGGGCTCCTAGTTTGGCAGGTATTCTCTGAGGGGCCGTGGCGCACATTAGAGAAAGGAGAAGACAGGATCTGGATATTGCAGGAAGCAGCTCCAAACTCCCCCAATCCCAGTACTACGGTACAGTTCAAACGCCCTCATCTCTCTGGGCGGTGTGTGTGGTGTGTGTGCGTGCACGCGCACGGCACACGTGTGTACATTTGTATGCATGAGAATGTGCCTAATGAGAACGAGTTCTCGTGTATGATCCGTGTGTCAAATCCTCTGTGTTAATTTCACTCGGAGGAATTGACTGTGTGTGATGATGCGTTGCGCGCATTATATGAATGCCAGTGTGTGGTACATGTTAACGCGTTTCAGTGTGAAAGTGACTGTGTGTCCGGGCCCACCCATCTGAACTCATTCACTGCCCACGTGGGGCCACCGTGTGCTATACGATGTCTAAAAAAGCTGCGTCGACCGTGTACGGGAGGATCTCTTGTGACGCTGGGCGAAAAACAAAGTGACTGCGATAATCCACTCCAATTGCTTTTTTTTTATGGGGGGGGGGGGGGGGAAATACTGTAAATTCTGAGATAATCCACCTTTCGTGGACGTCAATAACATTGACCCGGATGTAGATCAAAATCTCCGAATACAGAAATAGCCGTATTTGGCGGGAACCGAATACAGTGTTTCAGTCAGAGGAGGTACATGAGGGAAGGACTTTTTTCAAATTGATTCGAAAATGATGTACTTTTTGTGGACAAAATATGAGGATCTAGTTTCTGTTACTGTCAGGCAGAAACCTTGTATCTCCAAGTTTCAAATGTGTATGTTTTTTCGTAAAGTAAAGCCCTGCTTCATCATACAAGACCGTTGCACAAAACTAGTCTTCTTCTTCTTTCGTGTATCATCGTCCTTGATGATTGTTTGGCGACATTTTATTTCACAAGATGTCTTGTTATTTAGGGGAGGCCATGAGCTAGCTGTCATCTTCTCCCCCCTTGCTGTGAAAATAGCAGATCTACAAGCACACAACGCACACAACGCCTCGCTTGTAGATCAGCTATTTTTCTCGTCGTTTAAATGATTTTTAAAATGATAAATACAAAACATACAAGGTTTCCACCCGACAACAACGATACTCCATTCTGTTCTGTTGCTGTCAGCATCCAGCAGACAGACAAGACAATTCCTGATGAAAAGCTGGGAGCAGCAAACGCTGAGAGGACCTGCCAAGACCTACTTTAAGAGAGGGGAGGAGAGGATAAACAGGACTCTCTTTATCTCGTGTCATTGCACCAGCCAGCCAAGAAGAGAAGAGAGTACGGATGAGCGGACGGAGGGATTACATGCCTGAGAGTCTACATATCGTATGCACATACTTTACAGTATTACTCTACTGCAGGGGTCTTCAACGTTTTCAGGCCTTAGTCGAGAGAGAGATGAAGCAGGGACCCCCACTACCTGTTCACAGATTCCATATCGTTTCATTGTTTTACAGCACACTCATCAGTGTTTTTTGGATTCTTCAATATTTCTTAAATTCTTGTCAGATATTTAACCACGTGAACTGTCAATACTTAACACCTCTAAGCCTGGCCGTACTCCCTCGGACTTCCTACTGGGTCCCATCAGCCACGCCGTCTATTCCCGGACTTTTGATATAAATTATAATAAAAAAAAAAAAAAAACATCGGAAATTCTTCTCTGTGTCTTTTTGGAGCGATCTGAAAGGGTTAATATGCTCTGACAGTCATTTTCTGGTGCTGGGTGTGATACTCCTAATATCCAGCAGGGCCACGCCGTTGACTCACATTCTGGATGGATGGCTGGCCAGGAGGAGCCTCATCCTCTCCCCAGTGTTGAAACTCAGCAAGAAGCTCAAACAAGATGGCTGGTCTTTGTCTCTGTTCGTGGATCGCGGTTTCAATCACGTTCGGGCGCCCGCTTCTCTATCGCTCCTTTCCCTGCTTCGCCGCACGTAAACGAATGGAATTGATCTCCCCTCCGCCTCGCCAAAGTAAGATCGCCGACCTCTGCAGGATGAATATGTACGCTGTGTCGAGCACTCCAGTACGTGTTGTTATCATGTGGGCTTTGTTTTTTTAAAACATGTTTGTAAATAAATGGCTTATTTCTTCGGGCGCTACCTCTGTTCAGAGGGTCTCTGCCGCGGCTTGCAACGTGTTAATAAAGTTGACCTTTCATTCTATACTCAGTCTGCTCTTTTTCCCCTCTACACCAAACCTCTTTGCCGAAAATAGCCGATCTACAAGCTCACAACGCCTCGCAGCGCGAGGCGTTGTGAGGCGTTGTGAGCTTGTAGATCTGCTATTTTTGGCTAAATTCTCAGAATATGGACACTATTGTTCAAATCATTAATCTAAAAAGGGCGAAAAAATTCTATCACACAAAGATTGGAGGACCCCTGTAGTAACTCTGAGGACCCCCTTGGGGTCCCCGGACCCTCTGTTGAAGACCCTTGCTCTACTGTATACACAGAACAAAATCCACAGTTTAAAAGTGTGGGATTTACAAAGTCACAACCGAAGGCTATTTCGTCGTGCATGTGTTGTTTTGTTGTGCAAGAGTGACGATGATGATGATGGTGGATAGACAGGTGGACAGATGGCTGACGAGGATATTATGAATAATATCTATATTTCTTCTCAGAGTTGCGTGCGAGGGCATATACTGTACAACAAGAGCGAAAAACATTATGCATGTTGCACTCTCCCCTCAGCACCAAGGCAACGGCATTCAATAACACTAGTGACTTCAAAAGCTTCAAAGATATGCCAGATGAAACCCATCGTCCCGGTTGTTATATAAAACTCTGCCGTACACACACGCACGCGCACACACACACACACACACACACACGCACACACACACACACACACCTGTGCCGCAGGCAGTCAGACCTTTTTAGTACAGTGGCTTGGGTGCACAAACACGCACACGTGGGGGGGGGGGGGGGGGGGGGGGGAGGGGTCCTGCACGGCTTCAACCTTTATACTTAAATCGTGTAGTTCACATGCCTAAAATAGATTGCAGCTGAGCTTGTAGAATGTCTATTTTTGGCATGCGACAATGCCGTACGGCAAAGTATTGATTGATCAGGCTTTTACGTTGACCGGAACGGTCATATACTGTATATCGTCACTGTCGGGCAGAAACCTCGTATCTCCAAGTTTCAGATTTGTACGTTTATTTTCGCAAAGCAAAGCTCTGCCTCATCATACAAGGCCGTCGCACAAAAGTAGTGAAAACAGCAGATCTACAAGCACACAACGCCTCCCACCGCGAGGCGTTGTGTGCTTGTAGATCGGCTGTTTTCACTAGTTTAGTTCGTTTTTTTAAATGATAAATACAAAACGAACGCTTTTGGACATACAAGGTTTCCACCCGACAACGACGATATATATACGGTATATATAGATATGGAGACACATAACAGCCATACACACACACACACACTGCTAGTCATAAAGTTAGTCAGGGCTCAGTGGTTCTGAGCACCAGAGGAGATGAATGCAGTCTTTCAGGTCACAGCGTGGCTGCCAGGTCCACCATTCCTATATAAACACAGGTGCTGACGTCCCTGGACACGGAAAAAAAAGCGCATGTGTGTGTGTGAGGGTGTATCTCAAGTACGTCACGGATACACAGTCACACAATATTGACTTGCGTGTGCGTGTGTGTGTGTTGTGTGTGAGAAAAGTAGAGAGAGAATACCGTAGGTCATCTCTCGATATACATAACGTCGTTGTCGGGTGGAAAGTAACCTCGTATCTCCAAGTTTCAAATTTGTACGTTCTTTCGCAAAAAGTAAAGCCCTGCTTCGTCATACAAGGCGGTCGCACAAAAGTAGTGAAAACAGCAGATCTACAAGCACACAACGCCTCGCGGTGCGAGGCGTTGTGTGCTTGTGGATCGGCTGTTTTCACTAGTTTAAATCATTTTTAAAATGATGAATGCAAAACGAACGGTTTTGGACATGCAGGGTTTTCACCCGACAGAGACGATAAACATGTTTGAGCTGCCAGCATCATCAACAGCATCATCGTGCTCGTCATCGACACCTGAGAGGAAGACGCGGGCTGTGATCTGTGCACTGAGGCAACGAAACAACAGGTCGCCGGAATACATACTGCTTCAAACTAGGGCTGGGCAAAATGCCCTATTTTCCCCCTAAATGCCCTACTTTCCCTAAACTCTTTTGCCATGTTTACTATTTTGAAAAGCATTTTTATACATTGCAAATATCTGATCTACAAGCTCACAATGTGACGATATAGATCGTCTATTTGTGTTTTTTTTTTTCTTTCTTTTTTTTATGTTTTTCAAAATAGTAAAACAAGGCAAAGACGTTTAGGGATAAGGGGTAAGGCATGGACGGAGATGGCGTGTGCACTGCTTATAGCTCTTTGACTTCAAATCAATATCACCATCATTTCAAACTTTTGCCTCGGTTACAATTGATGAATGAATGAATAAAACAATATATAGTGAAAATAGCAGAGCTACACGCTCACAATGTTTTGTGGGGACTGTCGATGTAAATGAGCATCTTTGCTAAATCTGGTGTATTTACATTGACATGTATTATTCATCAATATGCGCCGCCCCATCAAAATAAACAAATAAAGTGAATGTGCCAGTAGACATGGCTATATGAGAAAACAATGTTGCACATTAAAGGAGTAGTTCACCCCCAAAATGACTTGATTAGTCACGCCATGGAGAGTAGAGTTCAATAATATGTTTTGGTTTTTGTCACATTCCTAAGACAAAAATTTGATTCAAGTAAATTTACCCCCATTGATTCCGGATGGGGACCCGTGTCGAAACGGGTCCCCATCCGGAACGAATGGGGGTAAATTTATTGTTATCACATTTTTGTCTTAGGAATGCGACAAAAAACAAAAAATATTATTGAACTCTAGTCTCCATGGCGTGACTAATCAATAGAAAAAAAGTCATTTTGGGGGTGAACTACTCCTTTAAGTTAATCATCTGGGGACTCCCCAAAATAATTTGGGGACCCCCTCAGGGGTCGCAACCCACAGGTTGAGAACCACTGCTGTAAATGGCGAGGTCCAATATGTGCACATGGCCTTTAACCTGACAGAACAATATACTTTTGTGCTGTTGATGAGGCTTGCCCCAAATCTCTCATTAGCTGTGATAGCGCTGGCGTGTGCATTGCTTACACAGCATGAAAGGCGGACTCCTGCTAGATGTGTTGACTATTCTATGGCCCTGATACAATCCTCAGTGGTCATTTAACTCTCAAGCGTGAATCAAAACAGCGTCCCGGTTCGGACAATGGAACAAGGGGGGAGCGCTTGTTTCCGGTGGAGATGACGGAGGCGCGCCGGCGTTATATTATAAACAGACTCAATCTGATCTAGCTATAACAACAATCATGACATAGGCTATTTATTATAATATAATCACTAATTCACTATGAATTGTCTTTAATTAGTAAAAATAGTCAAATAACAAACAAGGACAAATTGTTCTGCCCACATCAAACCAAAATGCCTAAACTACTGTAAACGTAGGCCTATTATAACTATGATAATGGTTCTTAACTTCTTGTAAGTCCCAATTATTAAGTACTAGAAACTGGGCCGCCCTTCGGGCGGCCCAGCGTCTAGTCGGCGACCTGGCCAACTCGGAACAACGTAAATAGGGAATGAATGCCCCGCCCTTTAATGCAAACCCCATTATACCTGTTGTCATAGGACCCGTTTTGACCATCTGTTTGCCTGTGTCCATTTATGCCCATATATGGAGATATCTGTTATCTGTCTGTCTGTCAGCGTCCATTTTATGTCCATATATGGAGATCACTGCAGATATAGTTCTGGGTCCATTTTATGCCCATATATGCCCATATATGGAGATATCTGTCTATTTGCGTCCATTTCACGCCCATATATGGAGATCTCTGAATCTGTCTGTCTGTGTCCCTTTATGCCCGTATATGGAGATCTTTGTGATTCTGCGTAAATTTTATGCCCATATATGCCATTTGCGTCCATTTTATGCCCATTTATGGAGATCTCTGTATCCGTCTGTCTGTGTGTCTGTCTGTGTCCCTTTATGCCGTATGAGATCTCTGAATCTGTCTGTCTGTGTCCCTTTATCCATTTTATGCCCATATATGGGGGCATTCATTTTATGCCCATATATGGAGAACGCGCGTGCCCGTGGGACGAACGGTTCTCATATGGGGGCATTCATTTTATGCCCATATATGGAGAACGCGCGTGCCCGTGGGACGAACGGTTCTCGAGATACGCGGATTACCTACATACATACACACTCACAGAGATTTTTTGTTGACTCATGTGGCGTGCGTCTGCCCATATATGCCCATATATGGAGATATCTGTCTATTTGCGTCCATTTCACGCCCATATATGGAGATCTCTGAATCTGTCTGTCTGTGTCCCTTTATCCATTTTATGCCCATATATGGGGGCATTCATTTTATGCCCATATATGGAGAACGCGCGTGCCCGTGGGACGGAACGCGCGTGCCCGTGGGACGAACGGTTCTCGGAGATCTCTGAATCTGTCTGTCTGTGTCCCTTTATCCATTTTATGCCCATATATGGGGGCATTCATTTTATGCCCATATATGGAGAACGCGCGTGCCCGTGGGACGGAACGCGCGTGCCCGTGGGACGAACGGTTCTCATATGGGGGCATTCATTTTATGCCCATATGGAGAACGCGCGTGCCCGTGGGACGAACGGTTCTCGAGATACGTGGATTACCTACATACATACACACTCACAGAGATTTTTTGTTGACTCATGTGGCGTACGTGATGTCAGAGCCTTTTATGAAGTGATGTCACAATGAGTCAGAGCTTTCGCCGATTTCCTCAGAAACAGCCTGATGTCAACAATCAACCCCGCATAAGGAGATTCCGAACGTTTCGCGCCGGTTTGGGAAAACCGCGCGTCGGGTCGGGTCGAGACCCGGCACTGCACTCCGTGCCGTGGCCATATATGGGGGCATTCATTTTATGCCCATATATGGAGAACGCGCGTGCCCGTGGGACGGAACGCGCGTGCCCGTGGGACGAACGGTTCTCGGAGATCTCTGAATCTGTCTGTCTGTGTCCCTTTATCCATTTTATGCCCATATATGGGGGCATTCATTTTATGCCCATATATGGAGAACGCGCGTGCCCGTGGGACGGAACGCGCGTGCCCGTGGGACGAACGGTTCTCATATGGGGGCATTCATTTTATGCCCATATGGAGAACGCGCGTGCCCGTGGGACGAACGGTTCTCGAGATACGCGGATTACCTACATACATACACACTCACAGAGATTTTTTGTTGACTCATGTGGCGTACGTGATGTCAGAGCCTTTTATGAAGTGATGTCACAATGAGTCAGAGCTTTCGCCGATTTCCTCAGAAACAGCCTGATGTCAACAATCAACCCCGCATAAGGAGATTCCGAACGTTTCGCGCCAGTTTGGGAAAACCGCGCGTCGGGTCGGGTCGAGACCCGGCACTGCACTCCGTGCCGCGGCGGGGAACGCGCGTGCCGAATCTGAAGCCGGTGGGACGAACGGTTCTCGAGATACGCGGATTACAAACACACACACACACACGCAGAGACTTCTCGCATTTATAGATAGATAATACTTGACCTTATAAATATAGAATGTTTATTTCTTGTGTTATGAAACATCCCATGTAGGCCTATTGCACCTCCGCACGGTCCAGGCAAATACAACAGAGCACTCCCTACCTCCGGTTCAGCCAATCACAAGCTTCCATTGTCGGAATCGGGACGCTGTTTTGATACACGCAACTCTCAAGGGTGTGCAAATGTAACCAGACCCGTTCCTTACGAGTCCATTTGGTTACAATGCCGCCAGTCACAGATCATGTGCTTTGGACTAGAATTAAGCCACTCGACTCAACTAAGCTACTCTAAATTCCACAGAAAGTGAATAGAAATGGCAGTTCAACCAGTGCATTGCATGAAATGCACCTTTGGGTAAAAAAAAATCCTGTCTTTTTTTTTACCACTTCAATTCTAATTCTATTAAAAAAAAATCTTCAAAACGAAATCTTGAAAATAACTGATCTACAAGCTCACAATGCGTTACATTGTGTGATACATTGTGCGCATATAGATCTTCTATTTTCAACAACAACAAGAAATAACAAATCGTCATGACATTCCCAAAATAATGCCCGAGACTAAAGTGGTTATTTGTCAAAATTACAAAGAAAGAAAACTGCACAAAACATAATGTAAATAAATATGTGGTTGGAATTTGGTTATGGCTGAACTGACAACATTACAACACGACCAGTCGTTATATGAAGCAGCCATATGTCTCTGACACCTCCCACGGTCTGGTTCTCTCTGTCACAAGGAGGTCATGGCTTCCATCAACACTGCCTTTTAAAAGCTTTTGAATTTCCTCTGTAACATAAAAGAAAACGTTGGATAAGTGGTGCGTCTGCGTGCGTGTGTTTGTGTGTGCACACTCACACTCTCTCGCGCACGCACGCACGCACGCAAGCCGCACACGCACACACACACACACACACACACACACACACACACACACACACACACACACACACACACACACACACACACACACACACACACACACACACACACACACACACACACACACACACAGTTAACAGGGAAACTCCTGAGCTCTTCACTTTCAGGTAATTATGTGACCCCTCCCCAGTTGGCCAGGAAGGCCCGTGACATAAAAACCAAGTTTAAGGGGTTGAAGGGGTCAAAGGTCAACACATCATAGTGTCATCGTGTCCCTCCTCACTACATAAAAACAGGCTGTGAGTTCCGGGAAAGGTATGCAGATAGGATGTGTGGGAGACTGCCTGGGTTTGGGTGGGGGATGAGATTTGTTTTCATTCGCACAATTTAATCCAATTCACATCAAAGAACAAGAAAGGATCATGTATAGGTGCACAACGCTTAGCATTTATCCGTTCAAGCCCTATTTTATACGTTTGAACGATGTTGTTGAAAACATCTAAATCAGTGTTTCTCAAACTTTCAAATTTCAAGGTCTCCCCTAAACTCTGACAGTGTACAAATGGAACCAAATGGACCCGTTAGGGTTCATTTGGTTCCATTTGTACAATGTCAGAGTTACAGACTTGTATGAGTCAATTTAGACCCCCCTATACGGTACCCCTGGATTCCACTTTGAGAACCACTGATCTAAATTAGCAATTTTAGATTTTTGTTTAAACGGCTCACCCATATCTAGAGGGTGACAGGGTTACACTATTTATGGTCTTTATTAGTCTCTATTCTAATCCACTTGTTCATAAACATCTGAATTTATCTCAGCTTTCCTGGAACATTCCAGCCTCTCTATTCCAAAATAAACGTAAACTATAGCAGTGGTTCTCAAAATGGGATGCAGGGACCCTAAGGGTTCCTTGTGGGTGTTATTTGGTTCCATCTGTACATTCTGAGAGTTATGGGCTCCTTGGAATTAAAACGTTCGAGAGGCACTGAACTATTATCACCACACCGTGTGGGGGGAACCCAGGTCTCGCTCATTCGTTTTCACAAACGGCCCTTTCCCCACTTGGACGTTCATCTGTGCGCAGCATAAAAAAGAAGGATCCGTTCGGTTCCATCCATCTCTCGCTGCAGCCACATGCCCACGAATGGACCTTCATCACCTGAGATGAAAGCTGGGAGAAAGGCCTGGCGGGGGAAACAGATGGGCTGGGGTTAGCCGTGTCGGGGCAACGAGGGGGCACGCTGACATGGTGGGGGTGTGGGTGGGGTGATGGAGGGGGGGGTTTGTGGCCTCGTAGGCTGATCTGGTTCGGGTTAGGGTTTTTTCTTAAGAGGATTGGGACTTGAGGGAAGTCAGCAGGCCAGGGAACTACAGTAGTAATGGTGTGTGTGTGTGTGTGTGTGTGTGTGTGTGTGTGTGTGTGTGTGTGTGTGTGTGTGTGTGTGTGTGTGTGTGTGTGTGTGTGTGTGTGTGTGTGTGTGTGTGTGTGTGTGATCATGGTGTGTAGATCCCTGCACTGTCTGCATCGAGTAATCTCCATACATGAAAACTGTTTCCACCCCTTTATTACATATTTTATATGGATTGTATTATATTGATTGATTGTATTATACTGTGTACACTTCTGCTTTGGCAATGTAAACTTATGTTTTGGATGGGGAAGGGTGGGGGGTGGAGACATATACAGAGAGACAAGAGAGAGAGAGACACACAGACTGGCAGACTGCTGACTGACTGACTGACTGACTGACAGACAGACATAGAGAGAGAGAGACAGAGATGGATGCATAAAGAAACAGTGGTGCTGGGTGGGGAGCGATGGGGAGGAGGAGGAAGAAGAAGAAAGAGACGTGAGGCAGGGGACAGTGGACTGTATCTAAGTGGGGGCGGACATGTTGGCACAGCCTCCAGGGCACGGCGTGATGTGACGATAAGATGGCTATAAAAAAGGGAGAAGAAAAGGAGGATGTGGGACGGATGGCGAGAGAGCCTAATGAAAGGAACGACACACTCCAGCGTCACAGAGGAGGGAGAGAGAGAGAGAGAGAGAGAGAGAGAGAGAGAGAGAGAGAGAGAGAGAGAGAGAGGACGGTAACGATGTAAGAGATGGAGAGTGAGGGATGCGACCATGAGAGGAGAGAGACAGGTGGTGATCTCTGATCCCATTATCCTGGGCTAATCGCCACTCGCAGCCAACATACTCTGTCTGTGTGTGTGTGTGTGTGTGTGTGTGTGTGCGTGTGTGCGTGCGTGCGTGCGTGCGTGCGTGCGTGCGTGCGTGCGTGCGTGCGTGCGTGCGTGCGTGCATGTTACGGTGGGCATTTCAGTAAGTGGAGCACCGGGTTCTGTCTGTTCTGACAGCATCTGTCCAGTAACCACGGCAACCACCTGTACCTTATCAGAGGGCTTCATCTGTGAGTGTTATACCAAGACCACGGGTCTCGGTATAACACACAACAGAGGTCTGTGTCTGATCCATTCCACGCCACATGGGTCAGATAAACAGGACAGAGATTTATTACTTTCCCTCGCAATTTGGACAGGCGACACCCTTTTCTGAGATCCAAGAGATCTTTGTGAGCTTAACATTAAGTGCTGGGACTTTGCATATGCACATTGTACTTGCTACTCGTTGCATTGAGTGCCCGAACAATGTTTAATTCCTCGCAGGGCCAGGGATACAGCTGCTCCTGGGAGTTGCCCATTCACGGTGATGAATAGGCAGGCGGCCTGGTTTTCTGTTACTTCTGCACAGTCCTGGCACCGAGAGCAACCGGCACCTCCAGGCTTTATCATTTATACATTATTATGAATCTATTATCACGTCTTCGCAGTAATTTTTGCTTAGGGTTTGTTGTGAGCAGTCGTATCACAGTGGAACGCTCACCACTGAAAGTGCATAATGGTAACAAATGGACCCCATTTGTACACTCTCAGAGTTTACAAAGGAATAAATTAACACTGAAGACTTTTACTGTGAGAGAAGAGAGAGAGAGGGAGAAAGGGTCCTGACACCAGTGACCTGCCGTATCAGACAATGATAAGCTGTATCTATTTGAACTCTCCGTGAACTGAACTCCCCCCATTATTTTCTCCTCAAGTGACTTCAAAGGCAGGAAAACAACTCTATCAGTATCA
This sequence comes from Nannobrachium achirus, assembly GCF_963921795.1. Classification (NCBI taxonomy): domain Eukaryota; kingdom Metazoa; phylum Chordata; class Actinopteri; order Myctophiformes; family Myctophidae; genus Nannobrachium; species Nannobrachium achirus. The sequence goes on from NC_137819.1 coordinate 28,010,207, forward strand.
TTGGGCTCTGTCATGCAGGCAAGCCTTTTTTAACGGCTTGATGCTTCTCAGCTCATGTGAAATTCAGCGTGTTTTAATATTAATTGATAGCATTTTACTATGACAGCGCCAACATTACCATGACAGAATGCTCACCCGTTCAAGCAAAACGAATGTCGTCTAGAAACTTTGAAACTGAAAAGTCTACTTGCATCAACCTGGATGACTGTAGATGTGGACAGAGCTTGCCAATCCTATTAAATGTTAAATTATGAAACAGCTATGCCACGTTCACTTCAAAATAGGTTATCTATCGTGAATTTCATAAATATTAGGGGGCAACGGTAACTGAGGCTGACCAGTCTATGTATCGAAGTGTCCCTTGAAGCAAGACAGCGCTCCCCCAGCAATGAATCTGCTGGGTGGGTGCATGAGGAAAGTAAATTCCCCTCCCCCAGGGACCCAAAAATATCTCCAACTGAACACTGGTCATAGTAAAAAAGTACTGTATAATCAAAAACTCTGGTCCAGTGACACAGTGGGTCACAGTATTGGGCACAAATTGTTACTATCGGTCTCAAGTACCACAAGGTAAAAGCTTGTGGTAATGCTTTACAGGAATACGCATGGCCTCTTGCCATCACTGCATTTCCAGAAGTGAAAAGGACTTATTTTTTTTTGCAGTTGTCTAATACAGTCTGTGGCAAAATGTCTAGATTGACAATTTTGAACATCATGAGTTTCATAACGGAGTATTAAGTCAAGAAAATCTGATGTGGACTGTGAATACATTTCGCAGGTAATTCATGCAGCCAGAAGACAATAACCAGGGAAAGTTTGGCCTGCATATGGTCGCTCACAGGTCATAAATCCTCACCGCAGACTGTAGCTATAAATAGTCTATAGCAATAGGGCTCTGAAAAGTAAGGAGGGATCTCCGTCATGTAAAGTCTCACCAGGCTGTGGAAGAACTGGTGGGCCTACTGGCACTGAAATAGCTTTCCTGGAAACTCCTAAAGCAACAGCTCAAATGCCTCAACACCCATGCTGCTATGATTAACTTATAGCAAGGTTTCTAAAAGCACAGTTTTCCTATAGACATGCAAGTAAAGGCTTATTTATACAGTACTTTGCTGCATGACACGTTTTACAGGGGGTTTTCAGACAGGCATGGTCGTGCGACAAAGTGTTTCAGCCTTAAATCACAGAATGAATGAATTATGACCACGAGACCTTCTGAACTGAGAAGAAAAGTGAACATCCTAGATGGTGTGATAACAGAGAAGCCAGACCATAGGTTACAATAAGAACAGTAAAGGGTGGTCAACTTCATACTTAGCTGCTGGTGTTGCACACTGAAAATAGTCAATATACAAGCTCACAACGTGTCCCAGAGGGACAGGTTGTGAGCTTGTAGATCTGCTATTTGCATTGTGCCAAACGGCACACAACCAAGTATAAACAATTACTAGTCAGGTTGGCCCGCAGGGGCAACCACACTAATCAGACATAAGACAAGAGGTAAGAACATTGGCAAAGCATGACTCATATGTAACTAGAAGCAGTGCTCTTCCGAGCACAGGTCTCCACCAGGCCACACAAATCGGCCTGTTATAGCGCCACCATGAGGCTGATTTGAAAAATGTGGGGCAGAGGTTCTGATTTGGCATCCAGGGAGTGTGTGTGCTCAGTTTGGCAGCGATCGGGCCAACGGCGCCGGAGATTAGCTGGTAACAACCAGGCCACACAAATCGGCCTGTTATAGCGCCACCATGAGGCTGATTTGAAAAATGTGGGGCAGAGGTTCTGAATTGGCATCCAGGGAGTGTGTGTGCTCATTTTGGCAGCGACCGGGCCAACGGCGCCGGAGATTAGCTGCTCACAAACTGCGAGGACGCACGGACGGACGCACGGACGGACGCACGCACGGACGCACGGACGGACGGACGGACGGACGGAGGGGAAAACATACTCTCCCTCAGCCTTCGGCTGGTGGAGACAATTACACATTAATGGCACTATCTAATCATGGGTGCTTGCGCTGAGCGAGCTGTCTGCATCAGTGGAGGGTTTACAGCCAAATAAGTATTTTATCTCCAGTCTGCATCGTTAACAAAACATCAAACTAAAACATCACCAAACACAATCATGGGAATTCACTTCAAGTAAATATTTTCTTGTTGGAGTAATAACTATGTAGTCATCATGATTACTTGAGTATCAACAAATCAAGGGTCTGACCCGTCCAGGACGATAATGATGTTGACTATTGTGAGAGAGAGCGATTAGTGATATCTGATATATTGGTGCATGATCTGTGCCAATACTTTTACCTCTAGAGGCAAAATCTGTTCAAAGTCAGCTTTAGCCAGTAATGTGCAATTGTGCATCCATAAGCTAAAACAGTGGTTCTCAACCTTTTCAGGCCATAAGTCACGACCCCCAAAATAACCATATTTTAACTGAGGACCCCCCTCCACCCTGACGAGCACTACGAGTTGAGGCATTGCGTTTTAAACACGGTTCTATTGTGAAATAGCAGATCTATAAGTTCACAAAGCCTCACGCTGCGAGGCGTTGTAAGCATGTAGATCTGCTATTTTCATAATTTCTGCCTCTAATATTTGACAATTTGGCCAATGTTTAATTTGTCATTTTAGAGGTATTAAAAAGTCCTTAAATTGTCATTTTAGAAATGTGCAGATACCCTCTAGTCTATACACTTAAACTTTATGTTGGTTTGTTTACTGTTGAGTGAGAAAACAATGTTGCACATTAAGTTAATCACCTGGGGACCCCCCAAAATAATATGGGGACCCGACCCACAGATTGAGAACCACTGAGCTAACATACCAACCTATACTGTATACACATCCTCTCACAGTTAAATGAACACTAGAGCGGCAAGTTCCTCTCAAACAGCCAAACAAACAGTTCCCCTTCACCTGGTCACAATAATGACCTATGTCAGGGGTCCATATTCCATATGTCAGGGGTCCATATTCGCCGATCTACAAGCTCACAATGCCTCGCGCTGCGAGGCGTTGTGAGCTTGTAGATCGGCTATTTTCGGCAAAGAGCTTTGGTGTAGAGGGGGAAAAGAGCACACTAAGTACAGAGTGAAAGGTCAAGTTTGTTAAGTATTGACGGTTCAAGAATCCAAAATACACTGATGATTGTGCTGTCAAAAGATGAAACTATATGGAATCTATGAGAAGGTTGTGGGGGTCCTTGCTTCATCTCTCTCTCAACTAAGGGGTCCTTGGCCTGAAAACGTTGAAGACCCCTGACCTATGTGGATTAACCGTGTTACGGAGACATCTGGAGATATAACGGGCACATGAGGACGATTAGCCCCGCTGCATCCAGAGAGGCACTCTCCAACCTCATCCACTCACACCAGGATCAGACGGCAATCACTGGGAGAGGGAGGCATTTCATTACGTGCGTGTCACTCCGTTTATGAGACGCTCGACAGCACACCACAGCGCCATCCGCTCGGCTCCTCTGTTTGTTGAAACAAACTTATCCACAACAAAAGAAGAAAAGGAAAAACATAAAACAGGAGAAAAAGTTTCCGTGTGTCGTACACATGCACGCCAGCTGCTCCACTGTCTGCCGCATTCTTTTGTTATCAACCAAGCAGCCGTGTGCGAGTCCGCATGTTTGATCCCCATCGCACATGTATCTGGAGCCTATTCTCCCACAGCAGTGGTTCTCAAACGTTTTCATGTCAAGGACCACCAAAAAAGTATTTAAGCCACGGACCCCCCCCCCCCTCAATTGAAAAGAGTTGGTGCCAGAAACCTCATGAGAAGATTGTCGTTGTAATTAGATTGGATTAAGTACAGACTTTTACTTTACTTTATTGAACTGTCTGCACTGTAGGGGGAGAGAGAAATATGAACTGAATAACAATTCTCTCATTGGATTACCTTCTAGCTGGATAAATTATAGTGAAATTAATAACCAACATCAACCTTGTGTCCTTATTTTGTGCATATATTGGGGCGGAAATAGCAAACCATTGCTGATCTACAAGGCAAGCTCACAACATGGCACATTGCTATGCAATGTGAGATTGTAGAACAACTTTTTCTTAAATAGGGCTTTAGTGGTTAAACTGTTTCGTTTTGCTGGGGAGAAGCCCAGAGAAGCATTGCTCCACAGTACAGTACATTTCATGTTGTAAAGCAGCTGTTATTAAAAGCCCAGCTTGCCTGCCTTTGTCTCTGCAGTCATTTTTACACATAGGCTTTCAAAGGTCCTGTCGTGTTCCCGCTTCATGTGTGTGCAGTATTATTAGGATTGAAAATTCACTGCGGTGCTGCCGACAGTCTAATGAAGCCATCTCGACTGGGAGCTTTTGTGTGACTTTTTATGGGAGCGCTGTTCGCCCCTGGCTCAGATTTGGAAGTGATGAGGCAAAGTCCTCATCCATATTCCATCTGATGTAAATAATTGAACTCTAGCAAGCGAAATAGTCCCAGTACTACCACCACCAGAGCCACGACTGCCTTTTTTCTAAATCTTTAATGATTTTGTGGCGGTAGATCGGCCTAACTCCCCGGTGCTCTATAGGCGTTTCAATTTATCAAGACAAAAAACACACACTTTCAGCCAAAGGAACACATGTGGTACAACAGAGCCAGGAATCTCAAATAACAGAACCCCCTTTTAAAGTCCTTTCCTTTGGGTGCAGGACAAAGATCACTGACAAAACTCTTTCTACTAAAAAAAGAAGAAAAAAAAGAAAAGAAAAAGAAAACGCTTTTTAATGCATCTGCCAAACCCCCCGCTTTCTTGCTCGCAATGCAAGCCTTTCCCAATTCTTTCCCTGTGCTGTAATTCTGCAAGAATGTGTGGTTTATGAAGACTGCAGTCTGGCTTTCCTGAGAGGTCCTGAAACAACACAAGAGCTCCACCCTGCACTGCAAGTCTTACACACTGCCTCCTTATGGTACGCACTAGTGTTCATTTACCTCCTTATGGTACGCACTAGTGTTCATTTACCTCCTTATGGTACGCACTAGTGTTCATTTACCTCCTTATGGTACGCACTAGTGTTCATTTACCTCCTTATGGTACGCACTAGTGTTCATGTACCTCCTTATGGTACGCACTAGTGTTCATTTACCTCCTTATGGTACGCACTAGTGTTCATGTACCTCCTTATGGTACGCACTAGTGTTCATGTACCTCCTTATGGTACGCACTAGTGTTCATTTACCTCCTTATGGTACGCACTAGTGTTCATGTACCTCCTTATGGTACGCACTAGTGTTCATGTACCTCCTTATGGTACGCACTAGTGTTCATTTACCTCCTTATGGTACGCACTAGTGTTCATGTACCTCCTTATGGTACGCACTAGTGTTCATTTACCTCCTTATGGTACGCACTAGTGTTCATTTACCTCCTTATGGTACACACTAGTGTTCATGTACCTCCTTATGGTACGCACTAGTGTTCATTTACCTCCTTATGGTACGCACTAGTGTTCATGTACCTCCTTATGGTACGCACTAGTGTTCATTTACCTCCGAGACCCTTACAGGTCCATTTGGTGGCATTTGTGAAAATGTATCTACCTGTGTCCAAGCAGGTGTCACTGCAAAGTATTGAGTTCAACTACGGGTCAATTTGGTGGGGACTGCCCTTAAGTCCGAAGGTTCATTAGTCCGAAGGTTCATTAGTCCGAATTTAGTTAGGGTTACTGAGGTTAGGGTTAGTGTTAGAGTGAGGCATAGTATTCTTAACAAATTCGGACTAATGAACCTTTGGACTAATGAACCTTTGGACTAATGAACCTTCGGACTAATGAACCTTCGGACCAATGCCATGGCACCCAATTTGGTTGCACTCCTATGAGTGTATGATTCTATTTCCCACCTTGCTACTTGTCTTTCTCAAGTATTCATTTAGCTAATTCATGTTGTTATTTCTACTACAACACTGAGGAACCAAAACCAAATAGTTTTACCCTTATGTGTACTGTGCAAATGAGATGTAACAAATACAACCTTGAATCTGAATCTGGAACAGATAAATGCACAAATTAACATGGATTGTTAAATTGACAGAATTTAACTGTGCATCATCAAGAGAGACAAGACAGATTTCAGGAAGCACTGAAGACAAAGCAAGAGATCAAGTAGGACTTATTGTCTGCTACAGGCAACGTGCACGCAGACTTTGAAGGATGATCTTCTTTAAGTGGTAACAGACATGAAGATGCTATGCTGTGAAAGCTGGGGAGCAGAAGTTGTGGTGGTTCATATCCCACACCAAAGAAGAGCCACCACTGCCGTACCAAACCCCACCAGCCTACAGATGTCCCTGGGAGCACTTCGTGTACGCATAGACCTTCTAACAAAACTGTCAAGGAAAAAAGTCTCACATGACTGGCAAGTCACACATAGCGCACAAGCCCAACCGCACTAAACAACCACAGAGGGCTGTGTGTGTGATAGTAAAGCATCCTCTTCAAAAGGAACTGTCAATAGATTTTTCAAACAGTTCCATAAACTGTATGATGACGCGCTAAACATGTGGGCAGGTCTGTCAGCCGCACACAGATGGCGGGAGCTCAGAGTGGCTTTGGAGTTCCTTAAGGTTTATATTATATAACACAGTGCTTCTCTAACATTGTCATGGCAAGGACCCTCAAATTGATACAAATGAAACCGTGGACGCCCAATTTGAAAGGAATTTGGTGCCACGGACCCCAAAGTAAGTACAGAATTCTACAGTAGTCTATATTGTATCGGAAAGAGAGAAACCGACAACGTGGTCATTCTTATACAGTACATTCACTCATTGGATTACCTTCTTAGCTGGTGAAATTATAGTGGAATTTACCTCTTTCAAATTGGCATCCCTATTTAGCACGTGTCATAGGCAAATGTTTCCAAAAATAGGGAAAACAGCCGCTCTACAAGCACACAACTTGTCGCACCAAGATCGTCTATTTTTGAAATAGTGCTTAAGTGGTTAAAGTCTTCCTCTCTTTGCTGTGGACCCCCGGGAACCCTCCCCCGAGGACCACTGGGGGTCCACAAACTCCACTTTGATAACCTGTGGTATAAAAGATAGCAGGGATTCCGGAGAGTGTGGTGGCAGGCATTGAGTTCCTGCCCTGACAATTATAAATGAGAAAATCACTATAGGCCTTCCTAGAACAAAGCCAAAATGTGTGTGTGTGGTCCTGTTGCGACCACCATAGAACAAAAGTAGCAATACGTTTTAATGAGCTGAATCTTTTCCCACTTGCTCATAGTGGAAGACGAACAGAATACTAAGATTCTTCTGGGACGTCCGTCGCTATTCAGCGGAGCTTGGTTGCATTCAACTACGGGAAAGAAAACCCACTACAGAAGATTATGCCTGGGAAACAGAGAGAACCACGAGGCTCCAGTGTGCCTTTAACACACCGCAGAATAAATCACCATAAAGCAAAAGTAAGATTAATTACTTCTTTGATAAAAGAGTAATATATGGCAAATACAGCACAATCTCTTGAGGCAACCAGAGAGCCGTGTAAGCCACGAGAGCGCCTTTAGTCTACAGGGTGCTTCCTTCCATCCGACTATTTGATTACGTTTTTCATGAATGCAAAAACACCTACGGAGGATTATCGGCCTGGTTCTGAAAGCCATTAGGCTCTGCTTGCCTGCTGCTCGCTGGGCAGTCTGCCTGTGGGCAGATAGTATTAACCTGCCTGGGCATGACGGCAGTCACCCACGTACAGCCAGCCTGGCTGATCAGCCCTTCCATCACTCGATTTAACAAATTATCATCATTAAACTAATCAGGGTTTCGGCCCCCTGCCCGCCCACTTCCGTCATGCTGGGCTAACCAGTTTATGCATAGTGTGGAAACTGGAAGAAAGTGACAAGCTCGATGACCTTGGCTGCTCTGGCTCTATCAAAAGGTTAGGTAGGAAGGAGGGGAGGGGGAGGGAGAGAGAGAGAGAGAGAGAGAGAGAGAGAGAGAGAGAGAGAGAGAGAGAGAGAGAGAGAGAGAGATGGCAATGCCAATTCAGTTGTATAGAAGCTGCTTTTTATATCTATGCTATTCATCTGTTACTATAGCAGCTTTCCATGTTGGGTAAATTCAAGGTTCTAAAAAGGTCAGGGCTGAAAAAATCTGTCACAAAACACAATTGTCAGGATAGTGGGCAGTAAAATGGAGGAGTGTACAAGACACGTGTAAGCCTGGAGTAAAAAGTATGTAACCATGGAGTGTACAAAGTTAAATGCTTTTATTGTGTGAACTTCCAGAGAAAAGGGGGTCACAGGTTGAAGAATTCACCCGACAGTGGATGGATGCCATACATGCCGGCTGGTTACTTCTGTTTATTTGCGGGCTTTCCCTTGAAATTTTCCACTCATTAAAAGGGTGTGTGCGGTCGCCTCTCGAAAAAGGACAGCAAGGAAATGAGCGTGTCGGCAGTGGCATTTGCATTTAGAATCGAAATGGATTCCATCTAACACGGTTTTTCTGTGTTCTAAAAAGGCTCTCTGCGTTAGATAACGAGCCCGCATCACGCTCCGGTCCGCTATGGCCGGGGCTGAACCGCCAGGGCACTGAATGCAGCACGGTGCTCTGCTGAGAGGGTACACAGCTGTCGCGGAGCACACAGATGGCTGTTAACTTAATGCATTAGTAAAGATTAACTGGTGGAATCACGGCATTAATGCCACCGATCATGTTAACGAGTGGACCGCAGCTGAGAGGCTGGCGGGGTGTTGAGGCATGCAGTTTGACCTGCGGTAGTAAAGGCCAGAGTCTCTTCGTGTCTACTGTAGCTACAGTATGTCTGCCTCCATATTCATCCATACAGGAGGGTGAGTCATTGTCTGGCCCCGTTTTGACGATGCGGTCACAGATCTGAGGCCATCCAGCATCGGATGTCTGCCACAACAATACGCAGGAACATCTGGCTTTGGGTCTTGAGCTCTTGACATCATGGTTCCTACAAATCGAAATAAAGAAATGAACCAAACCGCAACAAAGACAGCAGTCGCCATGGGCTTATGGCTAGAACCAGGGTAGATAAATACTACTAAAGAACAGAAAATGCTGTCTTTTAAAGACTAAGAATAATGTTACGTAACAGAGCTGGATAGTATTTCTTCAATATGTAACAAAGAAAGGAAATTGCAAGACAAGTATAATTGGACAATCCTTTAGTTCCAAATGACATTGAAAATGACAAACACAAAGCGGCACGGTAACATTACATAAACAGAAACAGCAATGGGGATACAACATCTTCCTGTTTTTGTAAGCCATTACAAAGACAAACACTGCTCACTGATGAATATTCATGAGTGCTCAATTGGGGGCGTTTAAACTGAATGGCTTTCGCTTAAAAGACAAGAGTTTACGCACCACTATGTCATTAGACTGAGAGGTGTTCTGTTGCAGTGAGCTCACTGATGAATTCCCTTCTCCGTCTCATAAAAGTTCCCCCGAACGCCCACTGGAATCTGAGCGATTTCTCATGAAAACACATCTCTAAATTAAGAGAATGTACGGTGTATAATTTGCAGTCGGTTGATACACCCGGCTCAAAAACTATGATTTACACTCTTGAGCTCGTTTCGGTGTTGCTTTGAAGCAAGATGGGAGAAAATAATGGAAACGCCAGACATTAGAAGTACATTTTTCTGCTTGGCGGAGCGCGGTGCAGATTTCAATTAGGTGCCTTTTAGACCCGATAAAACGTAGCTCGTAAATATGAGTGAGCACAGATGTGCTAAATGTGGCGTGCCATTTTCCAGGAGTTAGATGGAAAAACTCAAGATGACGTCACTGTCTTCATACGGCCGCCATCTTTGGACAATATACAGATGGAACACATTCGCCCCCTCTACAGCTCGTTGTCTATTCAGCAGAACACAGCCAAGTATGACGACTTCCCAAGTAGCGTTTGATTTCTCTGCAACTCTTAACCAACAGACTAACACACCCCAAACTGGCCACAATCTCTTCCCCTGAGATCTAATAGGGCTTTAAAAAGCAGAAAGTGTACACCTCAGCTGAGGCACTTCAGCTGGCTGACTAAATGTCAGAATCCAGTAGGGCTGTCACGATTGTGACATTTTGCATGACGATTAATTGTCACTCAAATAATTGCGATTAACGATTTAATTGTGTTTCTGCCGTTGACAATTACATTCCTGTTTGGCTTGTAGGTTTTGAAGTTGCACATGGCAGATATGACACAAACTAAATATACAAAGAAATGACATATTTGACAACTTTATACTTGAAAAAGAACAATGATAGTGGAAATAGTCGATGCGACGCGTTGTGAGCTTCTAGATCTGCTATTTCTATTTTTTTCAACATGTAAAAGATTATGGCGATTATGACAAAATAACTGCAATTATGTCAAATAATTGCGATTAGATGATTATGTAATAATTGTGACAGCCGTAGAATCCAGCTTCAAATTCAACTGACTTGATAACTGTGGAAATGATATGAGTGTGTCTCGCGGTGAAAAGACAGGAACTCCATCAGACGGTATTGTGATAAGGCATTCTAATCTTGCGCTCACGTGACCAGAGGCAACTAAATATTGGCTTCTGCTTCTCTTGGTTGCCATGGCTTGCAACCAACTAAGTGAAATGTGTTCAATCTTAACTCACTCGGCTTACGATAGCTGTCAAAACAGCTTGGAGTTATATATAACAGCCAGCAACACATATGTTAACCATATATTTTTATAACAAAGAAAAAGACAGGAATAGATAATAAATAATAAAGAAAGGTGTTTCCGCGTTTTCAGCTCACACAACACATGTACATTTTGTAAACATATATATATATTTTTAAATGAAATCAGGATCAGTTAAAGTCAAAGCGCATGATCTGACACATAATAAGAAATGTGGCACTTAAGACATGGAGAACAGATGTGTGATACTCTGCCTTGAGTCATACTTTTTGCCACATGGATTTGACTTATCTCGTGTTATCTCGTGCTGTGCCTGGTGGGCAGACACTCACACAGCAGAGGAATAAATGGTAAATGGTGCATTTATATAACGCCTTTATCCAAGGCGCTTTACAGAGATTGTGCATTACATAGTGCATTACATTCATCCATTCACACATACACATTCATACACCGATGGCGGAGGAAACCATGCAAGGCACCAACCTGCTCACCGGGAGCAACTAGGGGTTCAGAGACTTGCTCAAGGACTCTTTGACACTAACTTTGGGGGAGGCCCGAGATCGAACTGGTGTTCTAATGATGGTTTCTCTACCCCTGAGCCACTGCCGCCCCTATGGAGGAATGGAGGAACACGATGTACACCACCCTACTCCACTCTCACTCTCTCCACCTCGCTCACTCTCCTCCGTTTGCACTACAATGTCTCTTCATCCACAGGTCTACACAGTCTGGGAGGGGGGAGGACAGACAGACATCTTGACAGTGGACTGTTTGTCCATTTCTCTATGTCACAAACAGTACCCTCTACTGCCGCAAAACTTTAAGGAGTTTTCCATTCGCCAAGCTACTTAAAGTAAAGGGACAGAATAGATGAAAGTACATAAAAGAGAGAGAGAGAGACAGAGAGAGCAAGAGAGAGAGGAAGTTCACACAGTAAAAGCAAGAAATGTGACTGAGGCAAATTTCTCTGTTGAAGAAAACAATTTCAAACCGATTTGGGGTTCTGTTGTCCATCCACCAGTGTGACACCAGGGCGTAAAATCAGTTTAACTCTGAGAGGGTACAGGCCTCAGAGTTAAACTGAACCCTCAGGATTTTCATTGTTTTCTCAATCAACTGTAAACAAACCAACATAAAGTTTAAGAGTATAGAGGGTATCTGAACATTTCTAAAGTGCCAATTTAAGTACTTTTTAATGGCTCTAAAATGGCAAATTAAACATTGTCCAAATTATCAAATATCGACTTTCTCTGGTGGGAGTCGAGTTGTGTAATGAAGTCGACTGAGTCGACTTTTTCGTTAATGCCCTAGTGTGCACAGAGTCACTGAGCAGGTGGAGATGTAAAGGCTTGCATGCATGTAAGAAAAGGCACATCTCTCATATGCACACACACACACACACACACACACACACACACACACACACACACACACACACACACACACACACACACACACACACACACACACACACACACACACACACACACACACACACACACACACACACACACACACACACACACACACGTTAGCAAGGTTGATACTACTAGCGCTCAGTTCTTGAGTGTCTTGAGTGTCAGCAAAGCGGAGTGAGGCACATCTTCACTTGAAAAAAAGAAAGAAAGAAAAAAAGGGGGGGGATTTGCCTTCATTCCTTCCAGCTGTCTGAGGTGGGGGAATAATGATGGCACTGTTCTCAGGGTAACTCAAGACACAGCGGTAATGACAGGCAGCATCTCTGTCCACAGAGACGCAGCCAGGCATTTATACTCCGCTCGGGCGCTGGAAACAGCCGATCTACAAGCTCACACAGCATGCGTACTAGCATACTGTTTGTGGATGACAAAACAGGAGCTCATGCAGCACGGTGTGTGTGTGTGTGTGTACGTGTGCTTTTACTACGCTACATTTGAAAACTTTAGTTACCGTACTAGTTACTTTGAAGATATTAAATTATAATAATATAAAACACACATTAACCAATTTAGCCCTATTGTACACATAGGCTACTTGAAAATATCTACAAGCTCAGAACGCATCAAGCTTTTCAAACATTTTTGTACTTTTGGTACTTGTAAGTACATTTTGATGCCAACACTTTCATACTCTTACTCAAGTACATTTTGAATTTGACTTGCATTTTGAAATTGACTTTTACTTGTAACAGAGTGTTTCTACATTGCGGTATTGATGCTTTTACTTGAGTAAAAATATGTACGTACTTTTCCCACCACTGGTTGGGGCGGAAGACCCCCCCCCCCTTTGCCTTCTGTAGAGTCCATTAGTGATTGCATAATGTTTGGCAGAGAGGGACCAAATGAATTGGAGTGGCGAGGTGGGTTGTTCTCCTCTGCACACGGCAAGGGATTCACTATTCCCACGTGTGTGACAGCGCTGGACATATTCTTGCGAGAAGTGAAAAACGCAAGAAGGCAGAGGCCGTCCACTGTCAGCGGAAACACAAATGCTTCCATAAAGGGACAGGGGATGTTTTCTATCATGGGGGGCCGTCCGGGTTAATGCAAAAATAAAAGTCTTATTAAATATGGAACAGAGGAAGCAGCAGTGGCGGTGTATAGCATCTTGCCTCGGCCAACTAACGTGGGAGGGTATATTGAAAACATTCTTACCTCAAGTCTGCATTTCTCCCTGAACTAACTTTAAACTTTACATTTGTCTTTCTTTTCTTTAGTTTTTTCCACATATTTCTTTATATACAAAGGACAAGGGAGAGAGAGCAAGAGGGTAAATATTTTGCCCACTGCTGCAGACACTGCACACGCTTTACTTATTCATGTTATCGTAAATAAAGAATGACGCTCTTAGGATGAAACATGCTGCTTTTATTGCCAGAGAAAGGGCAGAGGATTTAACTGTTTTCTCGCCTCATTCAAGCTCTGGGAGCCTTACACGCGCACGCACGCACGCACGCACGCACGCACGCACGCACGCACGCCCTTCGAGAGTGTGTTGGATGGGATAAAGAAAAAAACGAAACAAGAATCAACAGTCTGTCACTTGACTACGTTTAACACTGTAACACAACATGCAGCATGCATATGATTTGATTGATTATCATATTTAATAGTGCCCATATGGACTTAGAGGACACTTTTCCTGTTCATTTAGCATAAACTGTGTGTGTGTGTGTGTGTGTGTGTGTGTGTGTGTGTGTGTGTGTGTGTGTGTGTGTGTGTGTGTGTGTGTGTGTGTGTGTGTAAGAGTGGCGTTAATGTTCAGTGCATCAGGGTCACTGGATGAATATATGCAGGGTCACTGGATGAATATATGCAATGCATGCATATGTGAGAGAACACAAACAGCGTCCCCTTCCTCTGTGTGTACTTGTGCATTGTGAGTATTGCTAGTGGCAAGCAAAGTGTGGTGGGAAGCATAATGTATAGCCTGAGGTGAGGATGCGGCAGGTGATGGGGGTGAAGAGGCGGTCAGCTTGTGCCTCTGTGCTTTTCATTTCATTACCGCCCAATCAGTAGATACAAAACAATCAACCATGCCAAGCTCATACACTATAGGAGATTATAACAAATAGTATACAGCCTCCAGCATATGAAGGACTCACTTTGCCTCCTTCTCGACTGAAAAGCCATTAAAAGGAATGCATTTAAAGCTGAACTTGTATTGAATTAATGTAAGATGTTTTTCTCAGGATTACCGAGTTCAAGGTACAGTATATTGCTTCTTGCCTGCTTGAGGGCACGTTGTCAAAGCAATTTGACATAGCTGGTCTTTGAACAAAATGATGAAGGCAATTTGGGGCTTGCATCATTCTCACAAATAAAGGTCTGTCCAGAAAATGAGGGGGGGGGGGGGGGGGGAACAGAAACAGACACTTGGAATCTTTCTTTTGATGGATACTAAAACCCTTGAAATTCAAACAAAAACACAGACATTCCATGGAATTTTTAAGTCTCTCCCTCTCTCCCCGACCTCTCTCTCTCTCTCTCAACCCCTCTCCCTCCCTCTATCCATTCCACTTTCCACCGATGAAAACCTCACACCACGTTGGAAGGTGCTCCTCGGAAGCATCTCTATCAGAACACCAATCAAGGACTCTGTGTAAAATCACAGACGTGGAGGGAGGTGAACAACACCCGAGCTTCCCCACCAAAAAACATGACACAAATTATAGGCTGGGACATCTGGCAACTGGCGCTCACCAAAACATAGCGTGGCTGGGGCCCAGCCTGCGGCCTATGAACTTAGCCAAGACTTCCACCTCCTCCTGCCCCAAAACAGTTCCTGGAAAACAGCGTACCTTGTAAAAATCCCAAACACACAGTGAGACAGACGGAGGACGGCAGGAAGGCAGGTCGCAACAGTTCCTCCTCCATTTGTTGCATCTGTGGAGGAGGATTGTGACCAATCCTCAAATTCCTTGTTATTGTCCAATCAGAAAAATGGACAGGAAAAGGTCGATTGAAAACCAATCGATTGATTGGTTTTGGGGTTACTCTAGATGAAATAATAATAAAGTCGGACAAGAACCACTAATTATGCATGGGCCTTGTTTTGGCCATGTTGGGGGGGACCAACGCACAGAGAAGAGAACACTCTTGACTTTAATGATCAAATCTCATCCTCATATCACACCGCCAGGAGGAGTTGTGTGATTGATGTGTTTCCCCCACACACACATTAGGTCTCTTATCTGTGAGGTGACAGTATAGCCACTGACTGACACTATATCACCATGTTCTAGTGGTCTCATTAAAAGGCAGACAGATGAGCCTAGAGGCAGGTTATCAACCACATATGCCACTTGATTGCAATGTCAACGCCAGTGCCAACACTGAGAATCAATGTCATGCTGCTTCCACTGAGGCAAATACTGTGTGTCTTCAACCACAGTGCGGGCAACAGATAAGGGGAGGCAGATATCGATTCGGTGCGAGCGTGCACGGCACGCACGTGTGCCGGTGATGATAGTGAGCCTTACCAGTGATATGCCACAACAATGATGATGGTAAACATACAGGGGAAGAGGAAGGGGCTGGATTTCACGACAGTAGGCTACTCGTACATTGAAGGCCAATTTGTTTGCAAATATCCTGGGAAATGATATGTTTGGGGTGCCCTTTTCACCATCCTTCTAAATTATATGGAGAGCACAAGGCAAAACTCCGGTGACAGTTCAGGGTCAGAGCTCAGCAGAAAAGCCCCCATGAGGGCTGGTATCTATTAAAAGGGAGTTCTCTGGGGGTGACCTCGTGCAAAACAAGAGTCATTAAAACAATGAATCACCTAATTGGACGAGCAGCTCAGAAAGAGGAGAGAGAGAGAGAGAGAGAGAGAGAGACACAGAGAGAGGGAGAGAGGAGGTGGGCCTACATGTGACAAATCACAACCCACAGGGAACCAGCAGTGAGGGACACAGCAGTGTAAACAGCTATGGCAGCGGCGGATAGAAATCTGACGGGCTTCCAAAAGTCTCGTCATGTCATGCCAAGAAAGAGCCAGGCCAATTTGTGGGGTGACACACACACTCCAATTATGGGGCCAAAAGAAGCTTGACATCAAGAGCCCCAAAGCATATCAAACAGCCAATGGTGTCTCTTAAGACAATGGCTTGGACCATGTGAGTTATGCTGCGTGTAGTTGCAGTTGGATCAATTAATTGTATTTGGCATGTTAAAGTTTAGCATGCCAATTACAATCAATTGATAAAACATGCCTATAACAAATGGTAGGCTATTAGCTAGTGCACATCTGCATTAATGACTATAATAATCTAGACTAGGCCTACTTCACCAAGTGACCATATTAGATGCTCTTGTCATCTAAACGTTGCCCGGCTATTATTCAATATTCCACATGAAGGATAGCCTATTAGGCCTAGCCTACTCTAGATCAAATAAAATAAAGTAAATTAAACTTTATTTAGCCTATAACACCACTGGCAGCCCCTTCAGCTCTTTTTCCACATAGGACTATAAGTTTAGTCTATTACTCTCACAGGCTTTGATTGATTGAAGACTTTATTAGAAGTTTGCATAGGAAAAGGTACAGTTTCATGACGGTACAGTTCACTGGTACAAGGTCTACTAAAAGGAGATCCATGAAAAGACTAAGCTTATTTCCACTGGAAACCATTGAAGTATCTCATATAACATTGAATGACAGACAAATAGAACACAGTACTATGCAGTAGATATGTAAAGAAAAACAAAATAGAACAACTTGGGCAGCACAGGCAGCACAACTTGTGAAAATACTTTAGAAATAAATACATGAGCCTTTTCCATAATTATGAAACTATAGCCTAACCATCGATTGTGTATAACAGGCAAGTAGAGCGACACATTTGGCATGTGCCGTATGTGCATGGATTTGGAGCCGCTTGCCACGTACTCGACAGTGTATTTTGGTATTTGATATAGCCAGGCTTCTTTGACAAAGCCTACTATCAAACACCGAACACCGGGACACAAATAGGTTTAAGTATGCTACTTTTCTCTAGTAAACATTTTCAAATCTTGTTTGTCAAATTCAGACTTGATATTACTGAGACAACTTCCACTATGGGAAATATTCGTAAGATTTTAATAAATAAACAACAGTGTAGCAATACATAAAAAACACCACAATAAAAAAGACCTAGTAGACATCAAAACACATGATAGGTTACAATGTAACAGGCAGTAAGTACATGGAGTGAGTGGGCTCCGATTCCCCCAGCAGAACCCCCCATGCATATCGCTCCTATAATAGTTTACTAGTCTCGCATTATAAAACTTACCCGTTCGCCGGACAGGAAGACCGTTAAGCCAAGGGTAAGAATTATCCAAATGTTCCTCATTATTCCTTTTTTTTTATTAATCAGACGACACGGGCGAATTGTCAAAGCCTTTTCCCCCTTTTTCTCCCCGTTCCTCTTCTGTTAGCGACTCTCTCTCTCTCTCTCTCTGGAGTCTGGAGTGGAGTCAGTCCCAGTCCCACCGGATACGTGTTGCTTTTGTTATTGCTCCGCGCACTCTTTTCTTTCTCCTTATAACGTTATATTATGTGCACTTTTGTTTGCAGTCCTTTCTGTGCAGTCACACTACACCGCTCCTTGTACAGATCACCAGATATTATGATCCCTGCGGCGCGCTGACCTAGATGAACTATAGGCTATACTACTATTAAAGCTCCTCCAGTCGACAGACGCTCCGCCAGTGTGCGCTCTATTCGGCAATGTCACGCGTCAGCCACCACACACACAGCATGCATGCACTGCACTGCGCGCACGCACACACTCAAGAGAGAGAGAGAGCGAGAGAGAGCGAGAAGAGACACAGAGAGAGAGAGAGAGAGAGAGAGAGAGAGAGAGAGAGAGAGAGAGAGAGAGAGAGAGAGAGAGGCTTGAGCAGTGATTGACAAGTGAAGCACTCGATTCTAAGACCATGTTGGCAGTGGTGTAAAGTAACTAAGTACATTTTACATGTAGGTATCTGAATCTGTAGGCTTTACTTGAGTAGGCTATTTCCAATACTTTTACTTCTAGGCCTTCTTTAGCTCTATTAATAGCCGATGATCTACAAGCTCACAACAGCAGTAAGCTTGTAGATATGCTATTATCAAATTACCATTCGTACTTTAACATTTTTGATGGAAACACTTTCAAATACTTTTACTCAAGAAGTGGCCTACATTTTTAATTCTGGACATTTACTTTAGGCCTATATGTGAATACTTTTCATTTGAGTACTTTTTGGTCCAATCAATTCACATAATTTGTGTGAATCCATAACTCAGATATTATGTTTCAACCTATTGTTACAGCCCAGACATATAAGTTGCAACCCAGTTTTGCTGCAAGTTAAAGCCATAGATAATTAGACAAAAATACCAATAATAATAAGTAGCCGGTGGGTCTTTAGGCTACTTATTATATATTTTAAGTAGGCATATAAATGCTATACACCCAAATGACCAAGGATATGGAATAATCTGCACGAGTCATTATTTTGTTTGCATAATTAAACATTCATTGAATTAATAATGAGAATGCATGGGTTTGCATGAATCACTGATCAGTTTCACAGTCAGACGCCCCTGCCCTGACCAGAAGATGATCTCAACCATTTATCTGCTCTATTTATGGTCACAGTCTCCCCCTAGTGGCAGGACATGACACAAGTCAAGGCAAGCGTGTGCAGTATAATAGCCTCTGTTGCACCCTGTTCTTCTGAAGTAAAGTGCGCCAGCTTCCTTTTGTGGAGTAACAAACATTTCATGTGAAAAGATGTATTCTATTACTGGTTTCTGGTACTTTATATACTTTAGGCCCATTCCCACTGGGCCAGATAACAGATACAAAAAATCTCTTTCTCCAGATATTTTTCCATTCAAAGTGGATGGTATACAGATATTTTTTTTTTTTGCCACAGATACTTTTATCTGTGGCAAAAAAAATATATATCTGTGGTAGATATTTTTTTTATCTGTATCTACCATCCACTTTGAATGGAAAGTTTTATCTGTTATCTGGCCCAGTGGGAATGGGCCTTTAATCATAAAAAAAAGAAAAAAATGAAAGAAAAAAGAAAGAAAACACTTCTAATGTAGTTATTTAAACTGTTATTTTGCTAGTTATTTTAGCGGATGACCTTTATGTAGGATACTATAGGCCAGTGGTTCTCAACCTGTGGGTCAGGACCCCTCAAATGATTAACTTAATGTCCAATTTGAGGGGACCCCTCAAATGATTAACTTAATGTCCAACATTGTTTTCCTCACTCAACAGTAAACAAACCAACAGAAAGTTTAAGTGCATAGAGGGTATATGCACATTTATAAAGTGACAATTTAAGGACTTTTAATACTTCTAAAATGACAAATTAAACATTGGTCAAATTGTCAAATATTAGAGGCAGAAATGGTGAGAATAGCCGATCTACATGCTCACAACGCCTTAGCTATTTTCATTATAGAACCACGTTATACCAAATGTAATACCTCAACTCTTATTGCTCGTCAGGGTGGGGGGGTCCCCAGTTAAAATATGATTATTTTGGGGGTCTCAGCCTGAAAAGGTTGAGAACCACTGCTATAGGCTATACCTTTGCAACCGCCTTAAAGGAGTAGTTCACCACCAACATTTTTTCCTATAGATTACTCACCCCATGGTGACTTGAGTTCAAAAATATATATTTTTAGTTTTTGTCACATTCCTAAGACAATAATTTGATTCAAATAAATGTACCCCCATTGTTTCCGGATGGGGACCCAAATGCAGTTGGGTCTCCATCCGGAATCAATGGGCCTACAAAGAGTTTCCTCAAATTATTGTCTTAGGAATGGGACAAAAACAAAAATATATTATTGAACTATAGGAAATATAGGGGAAAAAATATAGGAAAAAATATAGGAAGAAAAACTCATTTTGGTGGTGAACTACTCCTTTAACTGCCCTCAGGAATTCTAGATTGTTTCAAGAATGCCAATAACAGCATCCTCTTTTAACTGTTTGAAACCTAAGACATCCCACACTTCCACTCTCAGTAACTTCATGAAACACCTTTTCTCCTAATCACAAGCAGCAGAGAAAGAGGCCTCAAACAGAAATCCCTGTCATTATTGAATATTGTAATTACAGGCATGGCCAGTTCTTCACAGGTGGCTTGCTCAAATGCATGAAGTATTTGTGGCAAAAATGTCAAGGTTAGCCACATAAACTCTATTTGGCATGTAATAATAATCGATCAGTCAGCAAAAATAGAAGATCTACAAGCAAGTCACAATGTGACTCATTGTGAGCATGTAGATTGGCTATGTTTTGAATTGGATATGTGGTGTATAGGGAAAAACAAAAAAGGCGTGAACCAAGGATAGACACCTGGAGGATGCCAGTCAACCAATTACAGTATATAGCAGTGGTTCCCAAACGTTTTAGCTCAAGACCAAAAAGAGATATTAGACGCTTCGCGTTGCGTTGTGAGTTTATAGATCGGCTATTTTCACTACTTCTTAGACATTTGTTGACTAATATATGGAATTTCTTCGATTTTCTTTTATTCATGAAAACCTTTGGGGCAATGTTTCTTGAAAATGTTTTGAAATAATAACAATTAAAAACAAGATGTAGGAAACACAAAATTAAGGGACCCACAAAAATGTGTCCGCGACTCATAAATGGGTCCCGACCCAGTGCTTGGGAACCAATGCACTATAGGGTTTAAGTGATTAACAAAACCAGTTATAGGTCAAGGATATTCTGTGACCTCCAAGTCATTGATATGTCAACTGCAACTAAGCCAATTAAATATATACTGCCTTTTACAACGACAATGCTTTTTACTGGCCCAGGTTGAAAGAATAAGCCGAATAGACACATTGTGCATTTGCATTGTGCATTATTGGCATCATAGACAGTTGATGACTGTGTTGTAAAGGTGAAAGGTTGGTGTTACAGAAACAAGCCTGAGTAAAGCTATAATAAAGCTGAACAATGTCCAACATTAACTTTCCTTTCCAACGTAACATCAGGTAAGACATTGCGTACGTACGTTGTCACTACAGAAATTACACGCTGCAAGCGGCAGAGACTGCATTAAAAACTAAATGCACATACATCACCGCTTGCGTTATTACGAAGGACAAAATGAAACCAAACGACTTCAGCAGGCCAGCTCTGAGGTTGTACAATTTGAAACGCACAGAAGGTCAAAGGTAGCTCCAAAGTGGTTCACGATCAGGGATTATAATGATTGCAGCATTATGATTACAGTCTGCAGTGCCTGTAATTTACCAGTCCTAAATTATTAGAGATTTAATGTAACTGCAGGTAATGCAACCAACAGCCTGCCCAATACATCATTTTCTTGCTTATTCATCCAGTTTAAGGTAGAGCATGTGGCTCCTCACAGGGCAGGTCTCTGTTACTCTGTATTTGATATTTAAGGAGTAGTTTACCCCCAAAAATACTTTTTTCTATTGATTACTTAATGCCATGGAGACTCGAGTTCAATAATATCTTTAGTTTTTTGTCGCATTCCTAAGACAAAAATTTGATTGCAATAAATGTACCCCCATTGATTCCAGATGGGGACCCAAATCCATTTGGGTCCCCATCCAGAATCAATGGAGGTAAATTTACTAAAATCAATGTTTTGCCATGGGAATGCGACAAATACAAAAAAAGTATTATTGAACTCAAGTCTCCATGGCATGAGTAATCAATAGAAAAAAATCTTTTTGGGGGTGAAATACTCCTTTAAGTGCACTGCATTAGAAAAGTAAACTAAATGCATTATAAACATACTTGTGTGTTATAATCGGCTTATAAGAATGTTTAAATATAAGAACTACACAATGCTTTATAATAAGAATCATGTTACATTATAAAACATGTATAATGAATTATCAGGTCGAGTACAGCATCATAATAAATACTGGACACTTAGACCCTTTTGGTGACACTTCCTCTGAAGACCCCATGTCAATAATGCATTATAAGCTTTTAATGCTGTGATGCTTCAATCCTGTAACTATCTTAACTTCTGTGCTGTATCTTAACTGCTGTGCTGCCTCTGGTGACTGAATTTCCTCTGCAGGATCAATAAAGGTCTTATCTTTTTCTCGGAGGTATAGGCATACATTTTGTGTTTTTATTTTAATTACTATAGATTTGAATGCATTATATTACATATTACACAACTCTTGAGGACTATAATACACATAGATACAGTAACAGAAAAGATGAGTGACAAGCAATTATGAAGTACTGTATTATGACACTTCATCTTATATGCCATTACTAAATGCTTAATAAAATAATAAATACAATGCTTATAAAAAATATTGTAATCATAAGCGGATTATAATAGTTTGTAAGTATATTTATAATATATTATAGGAAGAGAAAATGGCAAGAGCACATCTTTAGCTCCCCCCACTCCATCTCAAGGCTAAGTGTCCATCACAGTCACAGCCCACCCCTCCTCCTCCTCCTCCTCCTCCTCCTCCACCACTAAGGGCTTACCTCTTACTCCTATAGTGTCCCAGATTAATCACCCTATTAGGGTGAAGGCAAAGCCCCTTCTGTTACCAAGCCTGTCTAGATTGCCTAGTCCTACAGTAATTTAACTCTAAGAGTTATAGTAACTCTAGGAATGTCAACAAAATGAACACAGGATTTTTCTGTGCTGTGTGTTGTTCTGTGTACGCTTGCTGTGTGTGTGTGTGTGTGTGGGGGGGGTGTGTGTGTGTGTGTGTGTGTGTGTGTGTGTGTGTGTGTGTGTGTGTGTGTGTGTGTGTGTGTGTGTGAGAGAGAGAGAGAGAGTGCCAAGAACTAAACACTTAACCAGTGCTCTATGCAGGGGTCTTACGTAAAAGAGGTCAACTCAGGTACAAGACGACAGGACAGGAAACTTAACCTTACATTAATACTTTAACACACTTTAATTTATTCATTAATCCATCACATTCAAGAGCACCACCAACTTACACAGCTGCCATCTGCGCCTATATTCAAACGTACACAATCTCAAAGACACACACATGCACACACACAAAGATGCAGAGTCACTCTGGGCCCAAGGACACAGCCTCGGTGGTAGCTCTAGATATCTCAGTGTTGATGCCACCGGTGCTGCCATGTCTGGCTGATGGCTCCATTCTCATGAAGGATGCCTTGCTGCCGTGGTCACGGATGCCAGGGTCTTCATCGGTGTCTTTGTTATCATAAACATAATCTTCCTCACCTTCTTCATCACCATCTTTCCCCTTTGCTCCCCGGGGCATCAGAGTTGTGTAGCTGAACTGGCTCAGTGGCTTGCCAAGAATCCCCAAACTAGTTGTGGAAAACAAAACAAAACAAAACAATGAATAATAAATAGATAATAACTAAATAAAACTAAATTCACAAATAAGTCAATCAGAACTGGAGCGGCTAATATAACAGCATGGCCTGCTGGCTCAAAGTCATGGATACATTTCTCTCCCATGGCCCCACTTGGTAATTGGGGTCTTGCTGTGTTGGTGGATGGCCATACATTAACATATTAAGTAAAGTAACTATATTCAATTCATTCAGCTGATTAAATAAAGAATTAGCCTACAGAGTGGGGCAGCCGTAGCTGAGTGGGTAGAGACTAGAGGCTGTCTGGGAATCGGAAGGTTGTCCATTCAACCCTCAGCTTGTCAGTGGTGGAAAGTACTCACATTTCTTACTAAAGTAAAAGTATCAATGCTGCAATGTAGAAATACTAGGCAGTTTAAGCAGCACGTGTCTACAACCGCGGCGCGAGGCGGGACTGCGGCTGCTATGACGTAATCGCCGTAGCAGTCAAAATCGTTATGCAAACAGCCGTCGGCGACGGGGTCCCACCCCTTTTACTGAACTCTTTGGTTCCCATGGCGACACGTATACGCAGCAGACGTTCCAGCCAATCGAAAAAATATTAATATTTTTTTCTTCTTTTAATACTATTTTTTGGCTTAGTTAGTTAGTTTCAACCAAAATATAGAATATAGGCTAACAATAGTATTAATGATAATAGTAAATGGCCATTGATTTATTATTCACACCAGCACCAACTGTAAACTGTGTAGACAGAGTGAAGGAGCACAGCAGAGTGGCAGCTGCCTGCTACACACTCCCCTCCCCCCCTGTCTCAGACACAGGTGTGATTGATTCAGGCTTGATTGTTTGGTACTTGGTGGCCATCATCAAAGAAAAGGGAAAACAGCGTCCTCTGTATTGTAAAGCATCACAGAATCTGTTCTTGAGAGATTAGGTGAACAGTACACTGGCACACTAAAAAGAAAGATGAAGAGTAGTAGTTAGGCTACCAATTACCTGAAGAGCCATGTTGTACATATGTAAATGTGCATTGAAATCCAGTAAAAATAAAAATAAAACAGAAGAAAAAAAAAATGTTTTTTTTTTTTTTTTTTTTTTTAATAAAAAAAAAATAATAATAATTAATTATCGATTTTCGAATAATATTCGATTATTGCTATAGAATAATCAATTTTGATAAAGGTCCATTTTTGACATCCTAGTAGAGACGGCCGCAGGTTTATCTATTCGTTGTCATCTGCCGTAGCCGTCAAAAGCTTAAAGTCGCTATTCTGTTAAAGTAAAAGTCCGGAATTCAAAATGTACTCGAGTCAAAGTACAAAAGTATAGGCATCAAAATGAACTTAAAGTACCAAAAGTAAACATACTCATTAGGCAGAATGTCCTATTTCAAGTTTTCAAATATACAAACATCTTTTGAAAATAGCAGCCTACAAGCTCACAATGTGTCACATCGCGACACATTGTAAGCTTGTAGATTGGCTATTTTCAAATGGACGAAATGTATATACGGCTGAAGTTGTTAATGTATGTTTTGTAAAAATTATCAAAATCTACAAAGTAACTAGTAACTAAAGTTTTCAAATAAATGTAGAGGAGTAAAAGTACAATATTTGGAACCGAGACGTAGTGGAGTAGAAGTAAAAGCATTGGAAATTGGAAATACACAAGTAAAGTACAAATACTTCAAAATGTAATGTTACTTTACATCAAAAAGTAATGTTACTTTACATCACTGCGGCTTGCCCAGTCTATGTGTCAGAAGTGCTACTAACAGTTAGAATTGACAAATGCAGACGACAAATTCCAGGTACCGTATGAGCAAATATACTGGGCAACCTGGACAACATTTAAAAGGGACACAATTATTATTATTTCATGGATAGCGGGCATGCTGCTGACCTCTTGTCACTATTACAACCCGTTTCAAAATGCTCAACATAATACTTAAAAAACCATAAACACTAATATAGGACCAGTCCGTGTCTAGAAGAGAAGATGGAATGGCTGGAGTATAATGTCTGAAGTTTGCTGCATGTTATGGTGGAAAAACATATTGGCTTGGCTATGACAAAATATGACAAAATAACTGTGATTTTTATAGCAATAATACCCAAGAGGGCGTTTTCACTGTGATTATAGGCACAGGCGGTTACATTGTGGCTTGTAACGTCAGCATTGCCAAAGTGCCTATAATCATACTAAAAACAGCCTTCAGGGTGTTATAGCTTTTACACAACATCTTGTGTAATGTCTTAAAACTTTCCTTCAAAATAGCATATCAAATATCTACAGCTACACACACACACACACACACACACACACACACACACACACACACACACACACACACACACACACACACACACACACACACACACACACACACACACACACACACACACACACACACACACACACACACACACAATGATAGGCGGCACTCAAACATTTGACTGGCACTTTGCGAAGTGATGCCTCTTACTTGCACAAGAGACTGAGGTGCATTGCTGTAGTTCTTTGATTTTCAAGTACACACCTTATTTGATACCATTTAACATTTTCAGCTTTCTTTCTTTTGAACTGCAATTCATGGACATTTTTATTGCTAAGAATGAGAG
This sequence comes from Nannobrachium achirus, assembly GCF_963921795.1. Taxonomy (NCBI): domain Eukaryota; kingdom Metazoa; phylum Chordata; class Actinopteri; order Myctophiformes; family Myctophidae; genus Nannobrachium; species Nannobrachium achirus. Next base: position 28,036,308 of record NC_137819.1, read on the forward strand.
CACATGCTGCAATTCCAACCCAAGGTGAAACAACTAATGCAGGACTACTGACAGTGTACAGGACACCCATATAATGACAGCATTGTGACATTATGTCAACTCTGGAGACACACAGGGCTGACAGCAAGGCAGACATTGAGCACGTCTACCAATTGAATAATCACCATTACACGTTCTCTCCCCTGAGCCATATAATTATCACTCACCTGAGACTAACAAGCTGTTGGTTGAGCTCCTCCATCAGCTCCCCGGTGTCGACCAGCCCAGCCTGCAGCAGCAGCGAGCTCTGCAGCCTCCTGGCTCTGCTGCTGTGGCGAAGGACAAACAAGTGGGGGGACTGTTCTCTGGGCAAGGGCAGCAGTGACACCATCAATGGGGACCGCTGGTTCAACATATGGCACAGGGCAGGACGCCTCTGGGACTTTCTGTGTTAAAAGGTCAGATTGGACAGGGTGTAGTGGTGATGGTGGTGGTGGTGGTGGGGAGGGGGTTGAAATGAGGTCAGTAAACAAAACAAAAAGAGAAATGAAAGTTGAAAGTTACGCCAATGGCCGGAACAGACACATTTTGGAAGATTAGTGGAGGAGTGGAGTGAACTTAACATGAGTGTTAGAGGGAGCACTGTTCATTCGAATCAAACTAAATATTAGGATCTAGGCCTATGCACAGCTGTGACAGTAGTGTAATCATGGCGTAATAAGCAGATGGCAGCTGTGTAAGCATTGTGCAAATGAGACATTCTTCACATATTCCATTTGGTCATACTTGAGACTGAGAGTAGAACCACAGTACAAGACTTCCTTGACTAATTACCCACCAATGTTGCCATGGGAGCCACATTTCCTGCACACAAGCTCACTCTCGCAGTAGAAAACATGAATAAAAGTTTTGATGTGGCATTTTGTTTTCAATCTTTTGAATGCATGCACAATCAATATTTAACTATCAATCTTAACTACTAGTAAGACGGCTCAGGGCGAGGTCGCGCCATCTGGCCAGTGATGTATATCGGACAAGTTACCCACATATGGAGATCCATGTACTGTAGTACATCCCTTTTATGCCCATACATGGAGATCCCTGTCTGAACCAAGCCACACAGATATGGGCTGGCAGACCACACAATGTTGATAACCACTGATACGTTGAAATGCAGCTTGTTGCATTACCTTGGTCTCAGACTGACAGCGAGAAGCAGCTTTTGACAGTTTACACAACGGCCAGTCTTCTGTCAGATGAAACCTGCCTGTCCTGTCAGTCAAGACAGTCCCTCCCATTGGACAGAGCTATGAATCTGTCCCAGTCAATCATATTGCATGCAGTCAGAAGCCCGAAGTGGACAATCCATCAAAATTCAGACGGCTTTACTGCCAAAGCTATTAAGTTATTTACTGGACAATTTGTCATTCTAGCTGACAGGCGAACATCTGTGAGATGACCCTGGTTAAACTGCCACAACATGGAGTGTAAACTATGCAGCAAATAAAGGAAGTCGAAGGATTTGTAGAGAATTGCAGGGGTTTTTGGCCTTGAATAAACTTTTGGTGAGGAATGCATGTTGACTGACCCTTTATGCCAAAAATGGCAGATTCCACACCAGGATAAAAATGTTTCTTTTACTTTCTGAAATTATACTGTAGCCACCAACCAACAGTTTAATTGCAAATCATTTAACCTTAAGTTCTACTTGACACTTGGTCATACGATATTTTATGCATTGTGGGCTTGTATATCTGCTAATTCTGATATTTTGGAAGATATCTGCCTATAATGACATGCCCAAAATAGGTCTGCCAGGTAGAAAGTGGTTAAGCATTGACAAATTCTCTCTCTTAGCAGTGTCTTATTCTCAGGCATTAAAACGCACACATTCTGTCTTCCAACATCAAACAACATTGACTGCAACACTCGACTGCGGCCAGCCCCCATCTCCCTCACCCCAACGCACCGCTGCTCAGCAGTACTAGGCCCCTGTGTCTTGATATCCGCCTGTCCTTCCGTCACTGAACCGTCCAGGACAAGAGTGGCCTCTCCCGGGTCTTCATCAGGCTTGTTCCTCAGGGCAGGGTTAAAGGTGTCAGAACGCAGTAAACGCCCGACTTCCTCTTGTATGACCCTCAGGTCTTTCCTGCCAAAAGTCACCCAGGCCACATAGCAGAAGAAACTGTACAGACACTGGAGAGAGACAGAAACAGTGTAATGAATTCAAGAGAAAGAGAGGTGCCATTCTTCTCAGTGAACACCACCAACCCAGGCTACAGAGTCACCGGAGCAGGAGCGTGATGCAAAGAGAAGAGACATGAAAGATAAAGTTACGTGTCATATTGACGATATCTCGAAGCCAAAATGTCTGTTTTAGTCAGCCTCCATGCAACTGGCAGAGGCAAAAGCGGTTTTCCATCCTTTAGCCTGCAAGACTCAAAATTCACTGTGTCCATGTTAAAGAAATAGTGTCTTGACGCAACGTGCTGTACACTTACAGTAGATTGGCTATTTTTTAAACACACCCAGTATAAATCCAGCCAACATGGGAGAGCTCATTAAAGCAAAGCACCCGTGTTGAGTCAGCCACTACCAATATAACAAATTAATTAAGACTGCCAGGTAAAAGCAACGCCGAGTGCCATTCTGTACAGTGCTTCATACAATCTCTACAGATGGAAACGTGACTCATTTATGTTTTTATGGCCAGATAAAGCAATCTAGTTTCAAGTGTTTCGAAATTCTGCCTCCTTAATGAACAGTGTCAGGTCCGTCAGGAGCCAGTCTGCTAAGAAGGTCAGCACTCATGTACGTAGCACCACTGACGAGGGCTTGTATTAATTAAGCAGTTGGGAAGACGGGTATTGTAGATCTAGGATCAACTAACCACATGAGAGGATTATTTTATAATGATCTGAAATGCAAGGTCAGCGGTCAGCACTTTTTCCATGTAACGTTGGATTAATACAGTATGTACACAAAATACACAAATTGACATAGGAAAATGTACATGAAAGTCTAAGTCACAACCGGGTGAAGACATCGATTGATAGTATACATTGTGAGCTGGGATAGAATGGGTTACAAAGGCACACACATCCAAAGGATAAAATCCAAGGTGCTGGACAGTACAGTAGAACAATCAAATCATGTGGAGATCCAGATCCGCGCGGGAATGACCTGTCTTCATGTGGACATATAGCACATTACATTTATGTCATATTATGGTACGTAAATATGTAAATATCCTCCCCTAAGATGTCACGAGGAAAAACTTCCATTAGGACAGATTCAATTCTGGGAAATCGCAAGTGTGGTTGCCATGACACAGTTTTGTCCAATCTATAGGGTATATACAATATAACTTTTATAATTGGGGTGGTTGTTGTTGTGTCAAAGGTCATGTCTCACAGGATCTGACATGAATCTTGACCTGATGGTCAATATTCAATGTATCCCCTGTGCAAACAGGCAGCAATTAGTATCCACGATGCCTTGTAAAGGAGCACTTGTTTTCGGTGGAGACGACGGAGGTGCGCCGTCTCAAGCGGACTTGATCCATGCGAGACACCGCCGAGCGAGCTAAAGCGAGTTGCGATGTCGAGCGTTGCGAAGTCCGCTTGAGCCGACTCAGCACAGTTCGAGTTATGTCCCACTAGGGTCAGAATCGTAAATCTTTGTCCCCTCAACTTTCGACACATCCACACAGTCCAAGTGTACACAGCGGAGCGCTCCCTACCTCCGGTTCAGCCAATGACAAACCACGGCCAACAAGGCATCTCCTACGGACATCACAATTGCAAACAGGCAGCCTCTTTTAGCTCAATGGTAAAAATGTCAGCACTTGCGCAGGAAACCGGGTTCAAATCCAGGGGGAAAAGAAGAAAGTTACATAGTGCTGCTTTAATGTTGTATTATCCATCAAATCTTAAATGTTTTGCTAATTAGTTGTGGCTCCACTTGCAATATCCTCATGGCCCACAGGTTGAGAATCGGTGTATTAAAGCACACAGAGTCTACGCTTGTTGTAAGAAATGTGCTACATATATAAATACATTTGACTTGACCTGACCCACCTCATATAGCTGTCGGTCTGTGTGGGTCGATGGCACCCGACTCCTGGAGGAAAACAAAGAGGTACTGTAAGATTTAAACATACCGTGTTTGCTTGGCCTCAATTTGTGGATGAGGTAATCATCTAGCACCGGTTCTAAATGTGCAAAATGAGGTGTGTGGCCTGCCTCAGGTGGGTCCCTTCATTTGTACTTATTTATGCAGTGTTTGCATGTACAGTAACTGCATGTAGCATTAACATGTTTTCAGACCAGATTCTAGAGAGGGGCAGAACTTGGGCACTGGCCTTTGGGCTTTGAATGACAAAAAACATATAATTCACCTGAACTCAAATTCAAAGGAGCTTTATTGGCATGAGAAAACATACATTCAAATATGTGTTTGCACAGTAGTGAATACTTTAATAAACGTGATTGTGAGGTCATAGTGACCTTGAAGACCACCTACTGTATCCTTGATTGAACGTTTGTCATCTCACAAGGTTGGGTTAGGATATATATAGATATACGTACGTACAGTATGTACAAACACCTCCACCCTCCAGGCACGACTGTCTGACAGTAGAGGAATACAAACTTTGCGTAGGGTAGGGGAATAAGATTTATGAACAAAATGACTGTCCTTGTCCACTGGAAGCTACTCACTCTCCCCGTTGTGACATGATCAGTTCAGCGTAACACACGGCCAGCTTCTTTTGGGCCAGCTCCACCTTGGCTGAGGTCCGTGCTATCGCCTGGCGCTCTTTAATGCCCTGTACACTGGAAAGATGTGCGTTTGTGAGGATGATGGGTGGGTGGATGTGTGTGTGTCAGGGGCTACAAGGGGCTATACAAAAACAAAAAATAAACAATTTATCATCGACTTGCAGATTTCCTCTGACCGACATGCTGTACTTAGTCTACTTACGCCATGAGAGGCTTGGGTTTCTTCTCCAGCAACATCTTCTCAAAAAAACAAGACAGGTAGAGTAGAAGAGTAGCTAGGAAGTCATCAAGCTCTTTACTCCTAGGCATGGGCAGCGGGAAGTAGAATGTAATACGTTAATTTAAATTTTACTCAAAAGTGTACTCATGTATTTGGTTACATGTGTACGCTCTCAGAGTTACAAATGGATACATTAATAAACAGAAACACTGAGGATTCTACTGAGTACAGTGAAAATACTATCACATACATGCGAGTTCCTTTTACTTACTTTAAGACAGCCATAAAGCAGTGTGGAATAGGAAAGGCAGACTTCTCTAGCAGCAGGTTGACCGCCACCTCTACAACACAAAGACATTTTCTGTCACACCTGAGGTGAAGTCTGTGTGATTTGTGAGTGTGTGTGTGTGTGTGTGTGTGTGTGTGTGTGTGTGTGTGTGTGTGTGTGTGTGTGTGCGTGTGTGTTTATCTTCCACTTTAGTATAGGTGCAGAACTCATGTGTAATCTCCAGACCATTAATCTTCCCACAGAGGAAATCAGCAACATGTCAACACAATCTGACCCGATTGGAAATGGTCAGAGATGTTCAATTACACAGTGAGATAACAGCTGCAGACCAATACAAATGCCAAGCTTTAAATGCCCAAGGTCATGGTTCAGCATCGACCAAAACCTCAGTCCGTGTTTATCTGGCACTCCTGAAATGCCAATCAAACAAAAAACTTTAGTAATGCCTTTTTGCCATTGAGACGAAGCAACATGTATTCTGGCCAACTTCACTGGCTATGTGATTTCTCCTGTCCTTGGATAACCATTCCTGGCATGTGAGATGAGGTGGTAAGCTTCTGAGATGGATGGAAAGAGTCTGTGCATAGTATGACATAGGGCCAACATTGTTACTTACGTTTAACATCCTCAATACTGACGTGGGCCCTCTGACTCTGATTAACTGACGACTTGTAAGCAATGAGATGAGACTGGTTAACATTATTCCTGGTGCTCTGGCGCCCTCTACCGTTCAACAAAGAGAACCTATGGATAACAAAAAGGGAACAAAAGAAATCAGCCTCCAAAGAACGTGGAAATTGAATAATTCATAGTGATTTATTTTATGCAATTAATATTGTACTGGGTCAACATTATTGTTGTTGTTTAATAATATGGTTTGGCAAATTAGCTTTACATTACCTGTCTGATCGCAGGTGGTCGTTTATATTGCCTTTGGTTCTCCTCCTCCTCCTTCTTAATAAATCCTCTGCTGTGGTGTTACTGGTCAAAATAAATAAGTGTGTAAATCCAGCACGCAGACCCCACAAATAATTAAACACAGCTGAAGGTAATGTGGATGTTTGATTTAGCCCAGAAGCATATCAAGCATGAACAGCGTACATCGAAATCATGCAATTAAAAAAATAGCAAAGAAACTCGACTGTGTCAAACAACCAATCGTTGCACCTCTACTGGTATCTTGATCGTGACACACACGACCTACCTGACAAATTCCAGCGTTTGCGATTCATCATTCCAGTCCCACTGTTGACCAGCTGTATCGAAGGATGGTAAGTTCACCTGTTAAAATAATATTTTAACATTCATCATTCAACGGTTAGTATTGTTGAGTATGTTTATTCATCGTGTCTTGAGTTGTAAGCTTCATAACGTACCCTGCCTGTGTCCGTCTGCTGCTTGGACATAATTGTTGTATCGTAGGTTGAGGTTCAAAACATAGGCAGTCTAATGTTGTGAAGTTCCTTCCTTTCTCATTGTTTATCGTAGCCAGGCAACGGCCAATCGAGAGCAACACGGAAGACAAGTGAGACGGATACAACTACCTCAGCGACCATATTAAACACAAATAGGAGACCACAAATGAAATGACTTTAAAGTATTTCAATTTATTAAACTAAATCAACCATAGATTAGATTAGATGCCCTTTAGCCACAATGGAAATGTAGACATAAGTAAAAGATAGTGAAACAAGAGGTAGCTGCCTGTGGAACCAGTGGTGAGTGGATGAGTGAGTCATGAGTGGAAAGTGGGAATGCTGCATGTTGTGTATGGACCATGGTGGTGTTATCACAATAGATGGAGGCAGCCAGCATTGAAAGAGTGGCATCTGTATAAAGCCTTCTGGCCAAGCCTGCTAGAATGTGTTACAATCTAGCAGGCTTTCTGCAGTACTTGTGGGGAATCCTGGTTTCCATTAAAGTTTGAATCCGTCTGCCTGCCTTTTAAAACTACCGGTATCCAGTAATTTACACAAATGCACACACACAGACAATTTTCTTGAGCTATCCGCTGATTCTCTCTAAACTGAATATGCAAACCAGCGAGCAAGAGGAATTGATCCCCGTCTACAGACCCTCTCAAATCAGCCCATGTGTCTCCTGCACCCAAAACTGGCAGTCCCACGGCAAAAGAGGGATGTCACACACTACTACCTAAAATACATAACCTTGATCCATCAACAAACTCCTAACACTGATATGCTGCTGAACCTTGTCTCGCATAGCCAGGCAATCAGATCTTGAATCTGTATGAATTGAAAAAACAGGCCCTCAATGGAAACAAAGCCCCTAGGCCTAGGACTTTTTGTTATCCTTTTAGGTCATTATTTAAAAGGTGTTTTTAGGCAAGTCTAGCTTCAACTTTTTTTTACTGTTAACAGTAGGCCTATAACTACTACAACATTAGATACTGTCAACGTCATAAATTGATATTTAAAGACTATATGCTGGTGTTATTGCATATTTAACCCATTGAATACAATCTGCATACAATACCATATTGAAATGTATGGAAACCAATGGTTCTTGGAACATCAAGAAAACTGTAAATTGTTAGCAGTGATGTTATCAGTGAGCGAACCTAACATTAGAAGAAGAAAACAAGTATACAATTAAGAGGAAATTAATATATTGAGTCCATGGACCAAATATTACAAAAACAATAGAATACCTAGTTTAGAAGCCTCTGCCATTTGGAAATTACAGTGGTTCATATTGCAATTACAATGTTGTTAATTTTTCTGGAGGAGGTAGTGGAAGTAATTAAACCTCAGTTAAATTCTGAGAAATGAGAATATTTACAACAATACAGCATTTTAACTGTTCTTCAGGGTGATGAGATGTACATTTTCGATCAGTGAGTCCAGTCCCCAGCTTCTCGCTCTGTCTGTCAGAGCATCCGCTGACTGCAGTAGTTCAATATCACAGCTGTTACCTAAGAAGACACATAACACTATTAAACATATACTGTAAGTCCCAACTCCCTGCATTGACAAAATCAATCCATTATTAAAACTGCATTTTACAGTTATGATCAGGCCTGGAATTTTGTCATTTTAGGGGCAAGGCACTTGACCTTTGGTGTTGTCCATGTTTTGAGGGCACAAAGGCCAAATGCCAGGGCAGGAAGGCCATTAAATAAAACAAGATTTTAGTCCATTGAAAGAATTTGTTGAATTTAAGGGCTAGGGATGATAACCTACAGTAATCTGCAGTGAAATAGATAAATGATGGTATTTACAATCTGATCCATGCTCAGCCCTGCACCAATCAAAGTCACTGGATTGGTTTAAAGATGGGGACTCAGGGGAGTTAAAATCTCAGCAAAAGACACTAGTGTCAACATGACAAGAAAGAGACACTGGTGTCTACTGTGTCTACATATTGACAAGACAGACAGAGGAGAAAGTGGTACAGTCAGCTAGGGCATTAAGGCCACTGTGGCCTCAGGTCATGCCATTGGTTTGAGGGGCACAAGGCCAAACTGAGGGGCAACGGCGGCCATGGCCTTCATGGTCTCCATGAAATTCCTGCCCTGGTTATGATACATTTTCACAACATGGTAAAAATGTAATAATATGTTATATGTTGTTTTGACCACACTCACCAAACAGACTGTGCACTTGTTCATCAGGCACAAAAAACGGAGGACCTGAAAGAGAACAATTCGCTTTTTGACATGCACATATCCTGTTTATTATGACACCACTAAAGTACAGTAGAATGCAGTCTAGTGAAAATAGAGGACACTGCTTACACAGTGTCTATAAAAAAAAAAAAAAAGATAAATACATTATGTGTTTAAACTGTACCTTTGTACAGCTCAGGATTGTACAGCAAATTGTCCAGAAGGTATCTGCAATCCTTGGCCATCAGGGAAGTGATCAGTGTAGCATATCTGTGGCATTATTACAATAATGGTTAAATTAAGTCAAACTATTGGCATAATGTCTCAAATAGTGAACCTTTTGTTTTAGGATGTTCAAAGACAAAAGGTGGCTTTTAATTTCAGTTTGTAGCTTACTTCTCTCTGTCTTTTGGGTTGATGGCCACTAGAGAGCCCCTGTCCCAAATTGCTCCAAACTGGCCCTCAGTAGAACTGCAGAGAGGAATACTTTGTTTTACAATTTGCCCCAAACCACCTCCTTGAAAAGTCATCATTCAGTAGGGGAAAAAAAAGATATGGGTACCTTACCTGGAGAAATTGTACAGGTCACATTGATACAAGGAAATGTTTCTTTCTGAACTCTGTGGGTAAAAACAAAAACATGCTAATCAGTGGTCTGACATGCTGTGTTGTATGACGTATCAAGGCAAGGATGACTAGGATCTTATACATTAGTATTGCCTTAACCCTGAACTCATACCCTGCCAAAAAATATGTTTCTATGATAAAAACGTCTTTAAAACGTCTTTTTCACTATGGACCTCCCTGCCAGACGTCTTCTGAACGTCTTTTTTTTTTTTATAATAAAAAAAAAAAAAAAAAAAATTGAAAAAAAATTTTTTGGACCTCCAACAGTGTACTAGGCATGATCGCGATCGCGAAATTGCATGTTTAACCCCCATACCAACCCCATCTTTCAAACATGGCAGCCATGTTTGTTTACATTTGAAGAAAACATAAGGGCTCCTTTCTCCTGAATGCCTGAACGGATTTCCAAGCGGATTTTTTTGTTTGAAAGCTGTGAAAAGCATGCACATGCATAGTGCATGATCTGTGCACGAATGTGTGCACCAGCGTGCACACTATTTTTTTAACCCTTTGTTGGCGAACCGGCAATATAAGAGGTCATCCCACTTTAAATATGGCACCGACTGAGTTAAAGCTACCATCGGTAGCTTTTATGTCCTATTCAAACCCTGGTCTGCCGTGCGAGCGTCGGTCTACTTTTTAGCTAGAATTACCAGCCTGGGGCAGAGGATAAACTGAGCTTTGCTCCTACCCGACCACCACAGGATCTACTGTACATTTCTCAATAGAGGAGCAGCGAGACGGACTACATCCACCACAGTTGTGTTAGTTAAATACAGATCCTTCTAAAAAAAATTAGAATATTGTGTAAAAAAGCATTGCACCCCAAATCATAACTGTCTTCGGAAACTTTCCACTGGACTTCAAGCAACTTTGACTTCAGAAGGTTGACATTTCTCTATTATAAATCCTTGTTTTGAGTGGTCTTGTGTAATATTGTAATATTTTGAAATATGGACTTTGGATATTCATGAGCTGTATGCCATAAAAATTCAAAGTTTTAACAAAAAAAGGTTTGGAATAATTCACTGAATGTCCAATGTATCTAGAATATATGAAAGTTTCAAGAAATGAAAGTTTCAAGAAAATGAACTTTTATAGAATATTCACATTTTTCGAGAAGGATCTGTATACTGTTTTTTTAACACACTATTATGTTATCATACTCTACCATACAGATGGGTAAAATAACATTCACTAAAGAGTTATGGATTGCAGCTTTAATATACAGTAGATTGATTGAATGTGAAACACAAACACATTATACAACATTTAGTTACAACCAAGGTCACCATGTGTTGTGACTGGACGAGAGACATTCCATGAGTTCATATAATTGCAGTACAGCTCTGGCACCTGACAACTTGTTTACAATCAATAGCCCAATTCCCAACAATTGCATTAGCCAGCTACACTGTTGCTACAGTGGAGAACTATTTTCTCTTTTGGCAGAGAGCCAAAATAAATTAATTATCTTCTTCTTCTCTTTTTTTTTTTTAGGTTAATGAAAGGAATAACATACTCACGTCCTGCAATATCATGAGAAATGCAAAGTACAGCATGATCCAGAGTATGTTATTTCTTAAACCAAAACCAATGATATTTCAACAAAGTCACATGAATTAGTGTGAAAGAGGTCATTGTCGAGCAGCACTGATCTTTAGCATGTAATGCTTAATTTGTACTTTATTGTATAACCATGTCTTGCAATGAAAATAGCAGATAAAGCTCAAGATGCATCACAGTGACACATTGTGAGCTTTTAGATAGTTCTTTTAGGCATGAAAAATGTACCTGTATGATACTGAAGACCTGAACTTGTTTTCTCTAATATACATAAATTAACTGCATGGCTATATGTCAGAATAAAGCCTTTTTTAACTAATTTACTGCCTCACCCCAATAATCCAGAGAAAAAGCCTATGTTTCTCTCCGCCAGGCCCGATAAACCCAATAATTTAATATGCTTTAATCGCTATAAAGTGGCGTTTGCAGGAATTAGATTAAAGGTAGGCGAAATGCCAGCCACCCGAAATGCCAACTGCTAATAAACTCTTCAATCAATCAATCAATCAATGACATTAAGAATTGAAATAAAGAGACAGTTACTGTACCTTGTAAATCTTTGCTCCCGGTATGGTAGAGACAGGCTCCACACTGTAGGTCAAGTTGCTTTCCTCAAAGAACTGTCTGATGGCCTTTTCACTAATTTCCACCCCGACTACGGTATGTCCCATGTCTGCCAGCCTGGAGTTCACACAAATAGGAGAGGAACAGAATTGGGATGATTCAAGATATTGTATTGTTACATCTTACATATGAATACATGAAAGCAATATTATTTGGCTTTGGTTTATTATCAACATTATAGGAGTAATACAAAATAAATCTATCCAATTTCATTGGAAATTGGAAGATCGCCTGTTAGACCCTTTGCTTGCAAAGTTTACCTGTCAAAGTATCCCTGAGCATGGCACTTAAACACGTTGACTGCCAGCTTGCAGCAACATATTGAAAAAAGAAAAATAACTAAACTAATTATTTTTTTGTAACCACAAACTTTAGTCTTTTTAAATTATGAATATGGACTAGTTAATTTTAAAATGTGTGGAGTGTAGAGAGTGAACTTTCCCAACACTGGTTCTATCTTTCACATGGACAGTCATGGTCGGAGAATGAATAAAGTATTTTCTGATTCTAATGAATGCTCCCATGCACGGATGCAGAGAATATTCAGTGATTTTCCAAAAGGTACGTGGAGAAAAAATAAATAAAATCCTGGCAGTCAATATGTTAAACCCAATAACACCCAATCCCACAAAGTTGTTCCATATTAAAATGCACCCCCATAACAAGAAAACAGGGTTTATGGATGACCCAGTGAAGATAACTTATGATTTTCATACCACTTCATATCTACGGCTTTCCCACAGAGAGGAAAGAAGAAGCGAACACCCGTCCGGCCAGCAAGAACATTGTCGATGTTGTTCTCCAGCATCCTGTTGAAAATAAACAGAAATAAAGACAAAGTACAGACCATTATTACAGACCAATATTTCAGTTCATACGTTTGAAAACTCCCAGCTCATAACTCGTTGAAGCAAGAAGCCACAAGAGGCCATGGTTTGCAGTGATTATAGAGCAGCTAAGGAGTGTTGTTAGGCTAGACGTGGAGTGGAGTGCCTACAAACTGTTAATAACACAGCTGTTAGAAAAATCACTCAACCTTTACAGTTTATATCCAGTTTTAATAATAATTTCACAGCAAGAATTTAAATGAAGTACTGCCTGATTTCCTGCAAAAAACAATGTTTATACACTGGACACGGACAGTCATTAAGTCAAACTAGTTGTTAACTAGCGTCAATTCTTTTGCATAAAATCAGTTTTATAAATCAAAATTGTGTATTTTACAAAGACTTCGAACATGGCTCATCCCATCATAATCAAGTACCGATCCTGCCAGGGTCCGATGTGAAGCCGTGGCTGCATTATAAAGACAAAATGAGTTGAATGTTGTCCTGTCTACCAGCTCTGAAGTGATCAATAAAGTCAAGGTGTTTTACTTGTGCACTTGGGGCTGATGCCAGCCAGTTCTGTCCTCTTGCCAGCGTTGGTGCCATTCTTCGATGGCCATCACCCGGCCTGCCTGTGCTGTCAACATGCTGTTTGCCTGGCACCCCCACCACAATGACGCCAGCACCTGCAAGAAGATGACAACACCACCACCACCTGCAAGAGAATGTTAAAAGGTCAGGAAGGGAGAGACGTGACCAAAGAGGCAAAGGCTTACTCATTCTGTCGCCAGGGCAAATCTACAAACTTATGTTTGTCCCGTATAGGCTCTCTGTCTAACAGGTCTATTCCTATTCTAATAAGTTAAGACCGAATCATTCATAGAAATGCACTTTACTTAAGCCTATATAGCGTAAGATACTCACTCTGGCTCGTTGACAGGCTTACGTCATAAAGTCACACCCACTTCTACTATAAACATTGAATATGAACAACCCTACAATAATCAATGCCTATAGTCACTTTAATGAATGTCCGCTATCTGCGTGCAAGTTGTTGAGTTCACCAGTTTTGTTATTTGAGGCCTATTTACCGGTTAGACCTAGGGTGTTGTTTGAAATGTTTAGTTAGAGGTAACCTTTAAAATCCTTGATGCACAAACCTTTCTTTTACTATTGAGGAGACGTACCCAATATGGGATAAATTCCCAAAAGTGATGCAAATAACGCTGCTCTATGAGGCTTCTCTCTTTAAATACAGGAAATACTAGCACTGTTCCATCCCCTTATGGGGGGAGTGATCTCTTCTAGGAAACCGATGCTGTTCTTTTACCCACCCATAACCACTTTGCAATAATGATGTCACTAAGGCTGGGGTGGTATGGAATTTATCTTTAGTTATTGCAGTAATAAGTCACTGTTTACCGACGATATGGCAGTATCGTGGTATCTCCCCAAAAGGTTGTTTTGAATGTTTACATTTTATTGACCCCTTATTGCGACCATAGGTCGCATGTTTAGTATGAAAACCTGCAGATCATGTCCGTCTGTCCATCCATCACATGTCACACTGAGGCACGATGCCTCATTAAAAGTTAATGTCAGTGTGACATGAGGCCGTTTAGGGCCAGGTTCGCTTCTCGCCCTTAGGGCATCTTACTATTTTGTTGCGAGAACTTGCGACCGTAGGTACTTAGTAAGAAAACTACATGAGTCATTGTAGTTGGTTACTGGAAGGTCTAAGGTCAAGACATTCCACAGAAAAGGGAGTTAGAACCTCAAAAAATGTCCCGAAGGCCCTGGACTATAATACGTTGATCCGTTTTTAGGGTTTCTTGCTTGTTTTGTCATAAAATATCAAAATTAGAAATGTTACACACTTATGTCTGCCTAAACATTGGGGAGACCACTGTTGTGTTGGGTGGGGATATGTGGGTGACTTAAAGGTAGGTTGGGGTGACCCTTGAAAATGGTCAAAAATGGTAAATGGTGCATTTATATAGCGCTTTTAGCCAAGGCGCTTTACATAGATTGTGCATTACATTCACCCATTCATGCACACATTCATACACCGGTGGTGGAGGAAACCATGCAAGGCACCAACCTACTCACCGGGATCAATTAGGGGTTCAGAGTCTTGCTCAAGGACTCTTTGACATTATCGCCAAAATAAAATGCCTGGGTTTCCGAGGCTACTTTGACATTAATTCAGGGGGAGCCCGGATTCGAACTGGGAACCCTTCGTGCTCTAATTACAGTTTCTCTACCCCTGAGCTATTGCTTGAAATACGTTAGTGGTCCAGAGCTCCAAAAAGGTTGAGAACCAACCGCTGATCTATTCCTCTTACTATATCCCACCTTCCATATCAAACTCATGTTAACTGATGCTATACTGATGTGTAACATTTATGAGTCAGCAAACACCTGCCATTAAACAGCCACATGTCCTAATAATGATGACACTTTCTCCATTTTGAGGATCTAACTCCCTTTTCTGTAACTGACTACATTGACTCATCATTTTAGGTCACCGGGTCATTTAGTGCAGTGGTTCTCAAGTAGTGGTCCACCATGGCATGATTAGAGGTGGTCCATCCCTGTCTTTTCTTGGCTATAGTGGTGGTCAGGGACAGAGTCTCATGTCATTTTCTGGCTCCAACCTTGCCCTGTGCAAAATACTGTTATATAATACTAATATTCTTCAGGTATACCAGTGTGGCAATACCACTCTCAGAGATATACATCGATACAAAAAGGTATATTACATTTATCTTATACTGTCTGAGAACTCATCCATTACTTCACAAGGGACTGTGTTTCATACATGTCTCTTGAAAGAGTATGTGGACAAAGAGCTACAAAGTTTCTCTAAAATAAAACATAAAATGATTAACAAAAACAAATCTTCACTCTATACTGTATATACATTACTGAATGGATGACCAGGGCCCACATGACATATCTTCGCGGACCACCAGTGGTCCAGTTACCACCAATTGAAAACATCTGGTTTAGAAGATAGAGCCATGTTGGAAGGTGTGGTCATTTTTAACATATGGGCTGCCATTGTTAAGTCTTGATTATCGCGTTAATATTGTAAATCGCAATTTCTTTGATCACAATAATCATGATATGACATTTTCATATGGTCCTATCCCTACAGGACCACGACAATGACGCCGGCACCTGCAAGAAGATGACAATGACACCACCACCTGCAAGAGAATGTTAAAAGGCCAGGAATGGAGAGACGTGACCAAAGAGGCAATGGCTTACTCATTCATTCTGCTGAACAGGGACCAAGGTAACACACAAACATCCTCGCACATGCCTGCTGCATGTGACACGTATAAAAGAATCCCATTATCCATCATGACTGCACAGAGGAGGTGTATGTCAAAAACATGCAGATGCCTCTACCAAGGTTATGATGGGGGTCATGTAATGCTAAACCTACAGCAACATATCAGGGATTATCATTGCAAGATAACCTCAGGCCCAGATAGACAATTAAAGGTTATCCTGTATACAAACATAACTATTATATTATCTTATTCCTGGAACAGAGGTAATATGTGGCTGAGGTAAGGTTCAACATAACAAATTCACAGCTCTTTCTGATCAATACCCAAACTGGAGTGGACAGTTCACTTCACTGACACATCATCGGTTCACTCAGGTAGTTAATCAGGCAAGTAAGATCATTGGAAACAAACATTTGCAACTTCAGGATATTTACAACCGCACCATAACCAAAAAGGCAATCCAGATTTACAATGACTCTACACACCCTCTTCGCCCTTCATTTGAGCTGTCACCATCAGGCATCATTTGTGCCTACTGCAGTAGAAATTTTAAATAAGTAAATGTTTAAATAGTTCCAACCCCTACAGCCCTTGAATACTGCTGCTATGTTATGGGATGCATTTTATATAGTTTTTAATATATTTGTGTATTTTATCATTTAGATGTAGGTATGTGTTATTGCTGTATACTGACTGACCTGTGTGCCAAAGACAATTTTCCATTTTATGCCAAATTTGATGGACAATAAACTAAAGTGTCCTCATCTTATCATGACTTCCTAGACTCCAGAACAAGTTCGGCGGCCGTCTTGAAATGTGTAATCCTTCAACTATCATTGAATCATACCCCTCGGCCCAGACATGATTGACAGGCAGTATTTGGGGCCATGGTTGACAGGCAGTAGTAGGGCGTGCCGCATGATTCATACCATTGACATTGCCTCATAGATTTCACGTGATTGACAGCTTTTGTTTTCATTTATTCATTTACCTCGACTCGCACCATTTGAATTATTGATAGATGATGATAGCTATGATCAAGCATAATAATTACAATAATGCTGCCTACCGCAAGTTGAATAATTGTTTACATAACAAGTCAGCTTCCCATACATAATCAGCAAAACACCTTTCTTCTCTGAATCTGGCATTTAAAATATCACAATACGGCTAAATAAAATGGTAGCCTATGCTTTATTTTCTTTTTGTTTTTGTTAGAAACCAGCAGCGTAGTACCTGTGCCGAACAGAGATGTTTTGTTCATGTGTGTACACCGGTGTACACGTGCAGCTTGTACTTCTGGTATGGGAGGAGTTTATTCACACGTGGTTAGACTCTGCAAATGTGGGTGTCCCATAAAGGGGTGATTTTATGATATTCAAGTGTAGAGGCGAGCTATATTATATATATATATATATATATATATATATATATATATATATATATATATATATATATATATATATATATATATATATATATATATATATATAGACCTATATATATATTTATATATATATTTATTTTTAAGTTTCTAAGAGGCTTTGGGCATTTAATGAGAGAGACAAAGTAGGCCTAGTTTACAGTAGGGCTACACCAGATGGCATTGCAGCCGTAATGATTGACCTACTCCTCAAATAAAGAATAGAAGGGCTCAGTTCAGATTGGACTGGAGAGGCGGAGCTATTCATAATTCTTGTCAAACTATTTGGCCATTATAAAAGTTGGTATTACCCCCTTTCAGCAGTAAAAAAAACATGGCCTGTAGTGTGTGTATTCCAGGCCATCTATCTTAGCAATAAAAAAGAATTAACAATACAGCCAAGGGATTGTCATTTTGTAACAGTATAAATTTGCTGAAATCCTGAAAGTCCTGTGTAGTGTGTGTCTGTTGCTCAATCCTCTTGCTTGCCCAATGCCCAGCTAGCCCCAGCGTCGTGTCATTGTCAGGCAATCATCTGACTACTCTAGAGATGAATGCTAGGGAACACTATGGTTGGTGAGCTACAGTACCTGTAATCAAACACAGGGTGGCGCAATAGTCTAATGAATGGCCGAAATGACAGCGAGCAAGGACACTACACCTCTATTTGGTTGATCATGCATTATGGTATCGTTTTGTACCCTAAAAACATACAGTGAAACTACAACAAATTTAATAGTCATATATAGGCTATGATAATTGCTTAATTGGCAGATCGCTTAATGAAACATTAATTAATGCAACAGGCTGCCATATCGCTTTTGTAAGCTCGCTCAGACAGCTTTTGTACATAAATAGACCCACATTGGGTCTTTCTATGCTAAGCTCCTTTTTATGATAGTGAACCCTGTGAATGACAGACGTCATAGTATATTATCATCATGATGCTAGTCTATTCTTTCCCCCCAATACCCAGAGTTGTGAATTTTTGATTATTTTTGATTTAAAAATGTGGCTACGCCTACGAACTAGGTAGGCCTATATTTCTCCATCTCCATCTGAAACTGGAATGTGTTTCCAGCCAGGCCGGTGGCCCGGTGCGATTCCTGTTCAGTGTTTCCAAAAAATGTCCAGTTTGTGTGTGTGTGCGTGCGTGCGTGCGCGCGTGCGTGTGTGCGCGCGCGCGGAACCGCTGGCCCAGATGTGCGCGTTTTCTTTAGGGTGCGACGACGTCGCCTAGGAGCCGCCAGAGAGCCAATCACAAACACCGGGGGGCGGGTCGTGTGTGGAAATGTTGTGGAGATTGAAAATGGACAACGCTGAACGCACAACAATCATCATATGCCAACAACAAGAGACGCGTGCATGCCCGGTGAGCTGACTCGCAAATGCCAGGACGTGGAGTGAAAAGGAAAGTGCCAGAGAGAGGAGGACAGAGCATGGTTTACCGCCCGGTCCCGCTGAGGACGAGTCGGTAAGAAGACAGGCACAGCCTGGGCGATCCATCCATCGCGCTGCTTTGCTGTGTGTGCTGCTCTCGTATCATCTGTGTGTATGGAGGATAACAGTGTAGCTGACTGAGCGGGCCTATTTTAAATAAAATCTATATCTTAATGTCCAGCGATATTTCCAAAGATAGCTCGAATATGTTATTGGAGATCTCTGTGTTTGGGGTGGATCGTGTTATTATCAGTGAACACGTGACGAGCCCAGGGCTTTGTGGATAGGTCACTAACTGCATATTCATTTTTTTCCCCTTCCATTCGGGCACACATTAATTATGTTCACGGGTCATCATTCGGCAGCCGGTAGACCAACAGGGCAACAGCACGCAGTCCGCGATCTCTACATTTAGGGGATTTAGGGATTAATCCTGGTATCATGCCGTTCGCACTGAGCTGGAAACAGCTGTCAGTGTATTGTTCTCGCAGCGCACCTTGTCACTGACGACGCTCAGACCTAGAGAGAGACGGTGGGAAACGCTTGTCTAGGTGGGACAGACATCTATTTAAATATACTGGTCCTCTGGATGTGGATGGTTAATACAAATACAAATAGGTATAGAGCGGTGGTATTGAGAGGAACACGATAACGCGTCCCTGTGGTGGCCGTACAGGATAAACGAGAGCTCTAATAAATCACACAGTGAGAGTGAGAGCCTGTGCCTTGTGGTGTGAAGACAGGAGAGTGGGCGGACCGGAGGGAGACTCCGCCGTGCGAGATTTTTTTTATGGACGCGCCCGGGCCGTGCGCTTGTTTGCGCGTGTGTCAGACTTGTAACTTAATCATATGATGGGGCTCGTAAATCGAAAGGAGGGCCGCCTGTGAAGAAGAAGGAAAAAAAAGTGGATGCCACGGCCCCGTGTCACTGCAACCGACTATTGACTCACTGACTGACTGACAGAGAGCTCTGAAACTCCCATGCTTTTTTGCTGTGAGAAACACGAGGACGCTCAACAGTTCAGTGCGCAAAACCAGAGCGACCCGCTCTGCTGTGATGAATGGGTCTGAGCAGGAGTGTCTCCTCCTGCTACAGAAGTAGATGAACCGGCTGCGACCACTTCTCTGCACATCACCCTGTGACAGGTAGGCTGTATACCAGTGTTTCTCAAACTTTCACAGTTCAAGGTCTCCCCTTAACTCTGACAGTGTACAAATGGACCCGTTCCATTTGTACACTGTCAGAGTTCAGTTACAGACTTGTATGGGTCATTAGACCCCCCTAAAGGAACCCACAGAGTCCCTAGAATCCACTTTGAGAACCACTGGGCTGTACCAGTGTTTCTCAAACTTTTTCATGTCAAGGACCCCCCAAATTGACACTTACTAGCCGGCAGACCCCCTTTTGAAAAGATAGGCCGGGGACCCCCATAAGAGAAGATTTTTACAGCTCTAGCAGTGATTCTCAACCATTTTAATTTCAAGGACCTCCAAGGTTTGACATGCATTAGGCTACGGACCCCATTTAATGGCATTTCTATCTCTGGGACCCTAACTTATATTGTGTTAATTTAACTCAGAGAGTGTACAAATGGAACTGGTAACGGGTCCATTTTGAGTTACATACCCAAGGGTCCTTTTGGTTCCTAACTATCATTTAGAAGGGGACCCCCTGGAACTCCCTCAAGGACCACTTTGAGAACCAATACAGTAGGATATTTTGACATGTCAGAGGTTATTTGGAAATAGTAATTGACTGAATAACGATGTTACATGGGTGTCACATAACACTAATGTCAGATAGTTCTCAATCATCATTACAATTTGACATTCGCTGATTGTTATTATTATAATGCATTACAAATGATGTAGCCCATAAAACCGGTTAGCAGATCTGAGTAACATGGCTTTGGGGAATTATCATAGGCTCCGCTTCACACAAACTGAGATGTTTTCGTCAGTAGATTGAATATTGAACGTTAACTTCCCGTCACCAACCTAGTTCGGTTGTTAAGTCATACATATGATAAATTACTGAGTTTCATTGTGCAGTGAACACACACACACACACACACACACACACACACACACACACACACACACACACACACACACACACACACACACACACTACAGGCAACATGACATATGACATTAAAAAGGCAGGTGAACAGCAAACTGAAGTCTACCAATGTTGCGCCAAGACTCAGAGATCATTATGGCAATTCATTTAACTCTCTATTTATTTATTTATTAACGAGTGTAGATTATAATTTTGTAATCAGGGGAGGTGAATGAGACAAAACAAAACTCATACAAACAGACTAGCCACTGTATTGTGTGTGTGTGTGTGTGTGTGTGTGTGTGTGTGTGTGTGTGTGTGTGTGTGTGTGTGTGTGTGTATACTGTATATATTTTTTTTCTTCTTGTTTTAAGCTTTCTTAATTGGGTTATTGTGTCTGTAATATGCACCCTGGTGAATAAAAGAAGCATAAATACAGTGTTTGTTAATGAGTATTGGGAACCCATTGCATCATTTCTTGCCGTTGCATATAATTATGCGTTTTCACATTGTGAGAATCATGGAAAATAATGATTTGTGGCTGCAGCTTTTGAGGCATCCCTCAAAACAGGCAGTGTTCACATACCGGTAAGCATTTCCATGATATACTGTAGGCTTCCACTAAAAGGATTGAGAATATCAGTGTCCAACCCCTAAAATCTATTATACATCTCAGGTCACTTTGCTAAGTGTTGAACCCTTTTAACATACTCATGCAGTATAAATAGATCATCAAGAAAAGCAGAGACATTGCAAGCAAAGGCGATTATCAGCAAATATCCGTGACTATAGTATTGTAAAATGGTTAAAGGGTTACAAAGAAACCAAATCTTTACATATATATATAAGAAAACATTAGATTAATTAACCTATTATTGCATACAACAAACGTAACCTTCAGCCAAACAACAGCAAACAACACCATTGATTTAACCCATTCAAACGGTCTGTCATTTTAGATATTTGCATTGGATATCTAAAAATAGCAGATGTACAAGCTTGCATGTTTGAAAGATCTTGAAAGCATGAGAACTACTGATTTTTAGAGGGCATTTGGAGAATCGACCTCAGGTCTTAATGGGGTTACCTCAAGGACACTAAAATTGAACCCCATTTGGAATGCACTCCCTATCCCGGGGTCAGATCATAGATCTTGTCCACGTTGTCAAGGTTAGAGTGTTCCTTAGGTCAATCTGATCTGTGATCACAGCACAAGAGGAATGTCTCCCACTCGAAGCACCCGCAGATAGCGAGATAAGACACACCGCATTTTGGCTGCACGGAGAAGCGCCGGCTTAATGAGGCGGATGCATTCAGCTGGATGCTGCTTCTGCTGTATACAGTACACTGACTGTCACCTGTACTACCAGCCAAACACAGAGCCGTGCACTAGCTGCATATACTACATCCTAAGCGGGATTTTTCCACTCCGTAAAGCTGCAATCCCCCCCGGGCGTGTGTCTTGTGTGCTATAGCAATACCCTCCCTTAACTATACTTTTGTGTCAGCATGCAGCTGTGACTGAAAACAGCACTTCCAAAATCAGTGAGCCAGCCAGAAGTCCCTCTAATAATTGTTCCTACCCATCTTGTTCGTTCTGTTAATTAGCCCTCATGGCGTTGGAGTGCAGCATATTGCTGAGACATAATTAATCAACCCCGCTTGTAATTATGCCGGGTTTGGAAATAGGAGCGCTGTGGGGAAGCTGGTTGCAATGCGGGGCATTCAGCTTGAGGTAAACATCTTATTAACCGTGTCAGCGCCCCCTCTACTTACACAGGGCAACCAAGGGCTTTTATTAAGGGGGGGAGAAGAACAACGCGCCGCTGTACACATTATGAAAATGGCCTCGTAAAAATACCAGTGCCCGATTATGTTTATGTACATTAATCGTTCTGAGGTGGTCAAACTAATGGGAAACAAAATCTGACATAGCTCTTTAGTCTTTGCTATAGACAAAGATAATTCTTTGTGAAAAAAACATTGTTCAGCATGGATGAACGTGTTTTTATCTATGTTTCTTGTTTTGTTTTCGAGATTTAGTATGGTATGTAGTATGCATATGCATGCATTTAGTATGCATGCTGTGTGTGTGTGTGTGTGTGTGTGTGTGTGTGTGTGTGTGTGTGTGTGTGTGTGTGTGTGTGTGCGTGTGCGTGTGCGAACATGTATGTCTGTGTTTATTTGTCTGTATGTGTGTGTAACAAAGGCATGCTGTTTATGTGTGTGTGTGTGTGTGTGTGTGTGTGTGTGTGTGTGTGTGTGTGTGTGTGTGTGTGTGTGTGTGTGTGTGTGTGTGTGTGGTGTGTGGTGTGTGTGTGTGTGTGTGTGTGTGTGTGGGTGTGTGGGCGTGAGTGGGCGTACTGTGCACATGTAACTGTATGCACGCTGGGTGCCTGCCTGTCTTTTTTTCTGGGTGAATATATCAGCCTGATTTATGCTATCACAATGGGACAAAAATAGCAGATCTACAAGCTCACACCTTGTCACATTGCAGGTGTGAGCTTGTAGATCTGCTATTTTTGTCCCGGGACACCTTAATGTGCAACCACGTATAAATTAAGAAATACAAGGCCTCAACCATGGAGGGCAAGTGGCGGTTGACAGCAGAAAATAGAACAAATCACAGCCGCGCGCGCGCATCGCATCCAGGCTGTAAGCCTTTAATAAAGGTCTGCCAGGGGTGCTTAGGGGGCTCCTGTTTTCACCACAGCAGTGCCCCCTCCCAGCCTCCCTTTAGATGGCTGAGGACTGATATGACTGCAGACAAACAGACAAACCTCCACCACAACCTCAGCCAACCTCAGCCTCGGTCAGAGGCTGAAGCTGTGGACTCGGCTAGAAGCAGTGCACTGCACTGTTGTGGGTTTTTGTGTGATTGCAGCCTTTGGAATTTGTGCAGGGGGTTGCCGTGTGTTCTTGCATGCGCTCACGCCTACACATACAGTACAGCGCATATACGATTTCATTTAATGCATACAGTACAAGTCAATTATGCAAAGACTTGCATGCGCTATCAGGGTAGCCTACTTCCATGAACAGTACATTCACTAAATTAACCTTTTTCATTTCAAGACTCCTAGTTTGATATGGGAATTGGGAACCAATTTTCACACTGTAAAATCCTCTGTTACTTTAACTCTGCAAATGGACCTTTATGGGTCTATTTGGTTCCATTTGTACACTCTCTGAGTTAAATACATGCAAGGACCCCTGGGAGTCCTCAGACAGACACCACATTGAGATTGAGAACCAGTGCACTAAATGAATGCAAAAATACACAGAGACTGTATTCCTTGGCGTCCTGGCCCTTGCACTCTCCCTCACTCTGTTTTGCATCTCTCTCACACACACACACACACACGCTCACAAAGTCACAAACACGTGTGTGCATGGCACACAGCAACCGCGCACACACACACATAAACACAATGCGGCCGTCGTTTGGGCCCTGGTCACGTCGTCACGTCTTTCAGTCCTGTAATGAAAGAGTCCAGGGTTTAATTTTAGTCCAAGTGAGCCTCTCACCTCACCACAAGATTTGAGTTTTCTCTCAGAGCACTTCATTTCACTGAGCTAATATGTATATAGCCAGCTTTAGGCCAGAGACAAAAACGCATACCAGCTATGTGTGTAATTATGGAAGCATGTACGTGTGCACACGTCGCGCACTATGCTCACAGTCACACACAGTGTCTGAAGAAGTACTCTGATTTTTACTTCAGTAAAAGTAAGAATACAACCATTTAGAATAGTGGTTCTCAAGCATTTTCATGTCAAGGACCCCCAAATTGATATGCATTTGGTCGCAGACCCCATTTGAAAATATTTTGTGCCAGAGACAAGATTTGTGTTAATTGTTCCCAGATTGTCTCTATCTCCACAAATGTTTTAGAAATAGCAGAAAACAGGGTTAAAGTGGTTAAACTTATCTTGATGATATTAACTCATTTTACTGGGGACCGCCTGGAACCCCCTCAAGGACCACTGGGGGTCCACGTACCCCACTTTGAGAACCACTGATGTAGTAAACAAGTAAACGTACTGTCACATCCAAAAGCCCTGTATAGAGGGTATGCACATGCATAAAGTGAATGGCATATTAATTGGCAAATCAAGTGGCAAAGTGAGTTTAATGTCGTTTAACGTCGTTTAATGCAATCAGATAGAAGTCGAACGTTTCTGTTTGGATGTATAGGCTCTCAAGGTCAATAAAGTCGTTTTTTGTCACTCAGTAGGCGTTCCCGCATTACTTCCGGGTATGATGATGATGTCACACGCATACCCTCTATTTAAACTATTGAACAAATGTACAAAAGTATTAACATCAAAATATAATTATAGTACCAAAGGTAAAATTACTCATCATGCAGAATCTTCAATTTCACAATAATATTTATTAGTGAAGCATTAAAGTTATACCATGTAACTTTTTTTTATAAAAAAAATCTTAAAATTGTCCTAACTGTTAAATCGCTAAAGTTTTAGAACACCCACTTTCAGCTTCTGAAGCCTTCTCTTTTATGTTTTCTTCTTAGCAGTGACAGGGGCGGGATTTCCCGGCAAAATGACGTAATCTGCATCATCTGTATACGTTGTGTATACGTTGGCCAATCACATCGCAGATCATACACACATGATACACTACCGGCCAATAACCGACTCTTCAGGAAGTAGCTTCCCTCAGCAACCAGTGTTGATGATGGTGAAGGATTCTTAACCTCTTATTCCCCAAATCCTGCTCAGAAAATTACGTTCTACCACTCCATGGATTCGTATCGGTTGCGGTGGTTTGCGGCACCGCTCCGGTGGTCCGCGGCGGTGGTCCGCGGTGACTCCGGGCGAAAAACGGACGAAAAACGGACGGAAAAAGCAATACCGCGACTGACCACTAGTTTAGCAACTTACACAGTATAGCTTTAATGCATATTTTAATGTTACAGCTGGTAAAGTTGGAGCTGATTTGAGTTCTGCTGGGTAGTTAAATGCCCTCTCTCTCTCTCTCTCTCCCTCTCTCTCTCTCTCTCTCTCACACACACACACACACACACACACACACACACACACACACACACACACACACACACACACAAATGTACAAATGCACACGTACGACCACACACACCCGGTGTATATTGAAACTCACAAAACACTCCTGCTGCTGGGGTGAACGCGACTGTGCTGGAATGAATTACCTCCCGGCCCCCCGTCAGCACGCAGTGGTGCCTCTATCATTCAGGTGACACTTCTCCTTCCCCTGGCAAACCAAATCAGCCAGGAAGGGACAGGGATTTCATCTGCTCAGACAGCCAGCCCATCCAGTGTCACTTTACGGTCTACTGTATGTAGTCTCTCCAAATGATTCCAGACATAATAGCGATGCGGCTGCCTCTTCTCGTCTCTCCTGCCTCGCCCCAAAACGACTCCTCGTATACCCAGGGAGAGAGAGGGAGACAGTAATGGCTACTTATTTAATTTTGAGAGTTTACAAAGTCAGTTGCACTCAGGAGCCGGTGCCTTATAGAAGTGTACAAAATAGGTCAAATTATACTCTTCTCAGTTTAGTTCTAATTTATCCATTTCTAAGTCCAAGAGTGTGCAAATATATCCAAATGGAACACTCAGTATTTTGCATAGTACAAAAGCAGAGTTGCGTGTTTCCCATACATCTTTATCTTAGCCTGTGTAAGAAAAAAGAGAGCTTATACGTTTAGGGATAAGGGGTAAGGCGGCGCCCGCGAGATAGGGCCCTAACTCTTTGGTGTGTCACTCTCATCACTGCGGCGTGTCACTCTCATCACCACTATATTGTTTTGCATTGCCATAAATAACGTTGATAGAGTGAGAGTGAGAGAGAGGGGGAGATGGAGAGAGGCTGAGGGAGAGCAGAAATTTCAATTCCATTTCCCCGGATGAGTAAAGAGGGGGACAGAAGAACATCAGGCAGGACTGGTAGAGGGCAAACCCAAATCTCCTGGAGAGGAAGAGGAAGATGAGGAGGAGGAACAGGGGCGTCGCACCAAATTCTGGGCTCTGGGTACAAGGATTCACCGCGGGGCCCCCATGAATGTTCTTCATAGGGGGAGGGGGTTTAACCCATTTAGACTGGGAACGCATTATAATACGCGTTATTTTGTGCTTTAACTATTGAAAAATAGGAGATATACAAGCTCACAGCGTGGCACCGAGTGCTGCGCTGCGAGCTTGTTGATCTGCTATTTTTGAAAAATCGTGAAAACTTGTGCAAGTCTTTGAATATTTCAAATCCTTCTGTTTTTTTTTTGAAAAACATATGTTTCTATGTCAGTGGTGCTCAATCTTTTTCATGTGAAGGACCCCCAAAATGATTTGTATTTGGCCACGGAGCCCCATCTCAAAATATTTAGTTCCAGGGACCCCCCAGAAGCAAAACTTAAGTTACAAAAATGTCCGCTTAAAAAATACATATATTCAAAGATTTACACGTGTACATTTTCACGGCGCGGCACTCGGTGCCGCGCTGTGAGCTTGTATATCTGCTATTTTTCAATAGCTAAAGTATGAAATAATGAAGGCCCCGCCCTCCACCTTGGGCCCTAGTAACTCAGTCCCACTCCCCCCCCCCCCCCACCCCCCCCTTGTGACGCCCCTGAAGAGGAATGAAGTGCGGTTCAGCTGTCACCCATGCTATATATTGTTATATTTCCTCCTCAGTTCCTCCATCCATCCCTTTCTCCACCCCCCCTCCCCCTCCACCCCCATGCCTCTCACCCTTCCTCCAGCCAATATTTCTTCATCCATCCATCTTCCCCTCCTTCCCCGCTTGCCAACTGCATTTCCCCCCATTAACTCCAAATCCGATTACAGTCAATAGGAACTCTCCAGCGCTCCAATTCAGTATAGACGTTCAACAGGAAGCTAGTGCAGAAGGTCCCACTTTCTCCCCTTATGTATCCTCCTTCAGGATTGTGCGTGCGTGCGTGCGTGTGTGCGTGCGTGCGTGCGTGTGTGCATGTGTGCGTGCGTGTGTGCATGTGTGTGTGTGTGTGTGTGTGTGTGTGTGTGTGTGTGTGTGTGTCCTCCTCAGGGACGTGCATAGAATGTTAGAGAGGCAGGGGCTGAAATTTCGAAAAGGGCCTTTTGGTGAAAATATAGAAAATAGCCAACATCCAAGCTCACAACGCGACACGTTGTGAGCTTGGAAGTCTGCTATTTTCGTGCTTGATACCACACTGAACTAAGTATAATCAAGTCAATACTGGAGATGTGGTGTAACGGCATGGATTTCTACACAGAGAGGGCAATTCTTTCAACATAAGATGCTGCATTCACGTTCAGGAGAATTTGGACAAGGCAATTCTCTTGAATGCTGCCTGCCTTCAGGTACGGCATGGAAAAAGGGAATTTTGCATTTCTTCCACCATAGTAAAAACAGCATTCATGGTCTGGAGAGGGCACTTTTTTTACAGATGAATAAAAGGGCTGGGCAGCTCAAGCCCCCTTTGATGTCTATGTGTGCACGTACCTGCTTCTTCAGGATTGTGCATGCGTGCGTGGTGTGCGTGTGTGCGTGCGTGTGTGTGTCCTGTGAAAGAGAGAAAACTATAGAGAGAACTGTTGTCACTGAATTCTACGGGGGCGGCTGTGCTGTAGATGAGTGGGTAGAGGGGCCGTCTGGGAATCGGAAGGTCGCCGGTTCGGCCCTCGGTTTGATTTATGGTGTTGAAGTGTCCCTGAGCAAGACACTTAACCCCTAACAGCCCCCCCACCCCACTCCCCAACCCCCCTGTGCACTCATCAGTGCCATGTGCGCCATAGACATAATATACATACAGAGACGTCACTTTGGCCACTGGAACGTATGGCAACGTTGCCGTAAATCGGCTGCAAGAAATATACCCATCTGGAGACTTTTTGTCTCCACCTGCCGAAGGCATGGGGGAGAGTATGTTTTCGCCCCTGTCCGTCCGTCCGTCCGTCCTTGCGTGCGTGCGTGCGTCCGTATGTGTGTCCGTGTGTGCGTCCGTCTGTTACCAGCTAATCTCTGGCGCCATTGGCTTGGTCTTGGCCAAACTGAGCACACATCACTCCCTGGATGCCAATTCAGAACCTCAGCCCCACATTTCTCACATGGCCCTGTTCTAGCGCCACCATGAGGCTGATGTTTGCAAAACACATTTCTGTACACTACTCCTAGAGATTTTGTCCACAAATCATGCAAATCGGTAGTGAACAACATGGATCTGTCCGATTTTCCTTCTGCACTAGCTTCCTGTTGAATGTCCATCCATCCAGTCAACAAGTTATTTATTTGAATAGTGGAGAGACGCCCCACTCAACAGACATGTGCAATAGGAGGGGTGGCTTGCCCTGACCAATACGGTGGCTACGTTAACACGTTGCTCCAATGAACAGCACCCGCCAATTAGGGCTGTCACGATATGACATTTTATATGACGATTAATTGTCACTCAAATAATTGCGATTGACGATTTAATTGTGTTTTTGTCGTTGATAATTACATTTCTGTTCGGCTTTAGGCTTTGAAGTTGCACATGGTAGATATGACACATAAACCTAAATATACAAAGAAATTACTGACATATTTGACAACTTTCTACTTAAAAAATAACATTGATCTTGTAGATCTGCTATTTCCACTATTTCTGAAAATGTTTGTAAATGTATGATCATTTTTCAACATTCACGATTATGACGATTATGACAAAATATTTGCGATTATGTCAAATAATTGCGATTAGACAATTATGTAATAATTGTGACAGCCCTACCGCCAATGCTTAATCTGCGTGTCGTGTATGATCTGAGTAGCCATCTGCTGGGTGAAGCAGTAACAGTTATTTCCCCTCCCCACGGAGACAAGAAAATGCTCCCTTTCCATTTGTGCTGCGAGGGTGTGGAGCACCAGCACAGTAAAGCCTGTTTATTCTAATCCTGCTTCTTAGTTTTCAAGCTACTACTTGACGTTAGCTGATATTAATACAGTGCACACACACATTATTTCACTGTGACTCCCACAAGTCTTTGTAGTATTTACATAATTTCGCCCGTGGGCTCAGTTGTACTCCATAATTGAAACTTCCCAGAAGTTATGCCATATTTCGAGAGGAACAAATCATCAAAGAGTTTTTGGTCTGCTTTCGGTTTACCTGTCCTGTCTGCGATTAATTGTTTGATGTGCTTGTCTTATGTCGTTCCCTGCTGAGGGATATGAGATGAGCATAATTGAGAAGGGAAAAGTGGATGTTAAAAAAGAGGGTCCTTTCAAGTACCGTAAAATCCTTAGTGGAACTTAAAGATTAAAACTGAGGATTTTATTGAGTAACCCCTTTGCTCTGGCTAGTGGCTACTAGTGCTGCAGAGAGTTGAAGGAAGGAAGGAAGCAGGGAAGGAAGGAAGGAGGGAAGGAAGGACGGACGGACGGACGGACGTAAGGACGTAAGGATGGGACGATATGATAATTTCATATCACGATTATTGTGACAAAGGAAATCGTGATTTACGATATCGCGATAATCAAAATCCATTATCCTGGGGTATTGCGACGCATTGTGAGCTTGTAGATAAGCTATTTTTTGGCAAAGACATTTGATAGAGTGGGAAAAAAAGACTGTATCAAGTACATATACGGTATTATAAGTACCTTTTACCAATTATAGAGGGTTTAAAATGGTACCGGATATGCCAGTGCATGACGGAGCACGATATCACGATCTCCACGATACGATTATCGTGAGTATTTTTTATCACGATAAACGATAATATCACGTATCGTCCCATCCCTAGAAGGAGGAGAGGAGAGGAGATTTGATTTGATTTGATTGGGGGAGTTAAGGATAGAAAGTAGGGAGGTTGGAGTGAGGGAAGGAAAGGGAATAAGAAGGACAAAAAGAAGCACGCTCTATCCTCTTCTCACCTTTCCTTGAACCCTGTCCTTCGCCCTTAAGGCTGGTCTATTCAACAGGCCCTATGGCCTTTTCAAGCACCATAGTCACCCTGGAATAATGATCCATCATTGATCCATGACTTAGACACACAGGGGGCCCTGTGTGTGTGTGTGTGTGTGTGTGTGTGTGTGTGTGTGTGTGTGTGTGTGTGTGTGTGTGTGTGCTGTGTGTGTGTGTGTGTGTGTGTGTGTGTGTGTGTGTGTGTGTGTGTGTGTGTGTGTGTGTGTGTGTGTGCGTGCGCGTGCGTGTGCGTGTTGTGTTGTGTTGCGTCTTGCGTGTCACTTAATTTGCAGGTCTGTGGAAGTTGCTATAGGCCCCAGTCACGTCCAGACATGCCCTGGAGTTTCAGTGGCTAACATTCATCATTAGTGCTGCTTCACGGTGCCGATGGCCACATGGTGGCATGGTGGATGATGTGTCCTGGTGGTGTGGTTTGGTGTTATGTACTATGGCAGACAGGAGGCTGGGAGCATTGTGCTGCCGGCTTTAATTGTCATTACAACAATACCGGAGAGAGATGTTTGTGCATAAGCAAATCTTCAGCCTGACAGCATAATGTATTTGTCTCTGGTTAACCACTTTCAATCTGGGAAAAAAATAGAAAGGAATAGAATATCTTTAAGCTCACAATGCATTGCATTAAGACGAGTTATGACCTTGTACATCAGGTATTTTCACTATCTGGTGCATGACAACGTATTGGGCTTAAGTGGTTAATGGTATCAGTAACCTTTATGAAGCGTAGCGTTAGTTAATGCAGGACACGTGAGTCTCGCCCGCCTCAGCTGTAATCAGCTGTCAGTCAGATCCTTTCCTCATTCACAGATCTGCTGATCATTACATCACACTTTCATAATCCAATCATAGCTCTCGCTCAATAATGGAGGCTCCTTTAAATGCGGCTCGCGTGATATTGAAACGTAACGGCAATCGGGCAAGACACGCCCCTGACTCTGATTGGGCAGAGTCCGTTGCCATGTGAACTGCCTTGAAAACAAGATGGCGGCCCCCTGTCTTTAGCTCTTTGCGGCGCTACACGCTAATATTCATTCTTTTAAATGAGTAAACCGACGTTTAAACTAAGTGCTTGCTTAGCGTCACACCAATGAAGGTTTAATACAAACCTCTGCTGCTCGTCCACCTCCATTGTAACCAAGACATTTTCACCCACTGCCGCTGGTAAATAGACTAATTGAATCACGTCTTTTTGCTGCAATAAGCTGCTTTGCATTAACCAGTGCAGCTAAATGTTACATTTACCTCTCAAATGAATGCAGTTATTGGTGTGAGTTCATGAAATCATGAAAGTCAGTCAGTGATTCCCAAGCCTTTTAATGTCAAGGACCCCCAAATAAATTGCCACATATCAGCCCACAGACCCCCTCCATTTGAAAAGATAAGCCAGGGACCCCACATAAGAGAAGATTTCTTAAGGCTCTAGCAGCATGCATTAGGCGACGGACCCCCATTTAATGGCATTTCTATCTCTGAGACCCAAATCTATATTGTAAAATCAATCTTACTCATTGAGTATAAACATGTACACTCTGAGTTACATACCCATAACCATAAGGGTCCATTTGGTTCCTAACTATCATTTAGCTGGGGACCCCCTGGAACTCCCCCAAGGACCTCCGGGGGTCCCCGGACCCCACTTTTCCATTTGTACTCACTCCGAGTTACATACCCATAAGGGTCCATTTGGTTCCCAGAAAACCAATAATGATGTAAGTCACTAATATTATAGTTTCACTCTGGAACATACGCAGGTTTTCATAATTGATTCCAAAAGCTATACTTAGGCTATATAATGTTGTGTGTGAATACATAAAAACAATAAATAATTAGCATGTAGCGCAGCAGAGACAGGGCGGCGCCATCTTGTTGTCAAGGCAGTTCACATGGCAACGGACTCTGCCCAATCAGAGGAAGGTATGGGCGTGATCAAAGGCAGACAGGGGCGTGTCTTGCCCGATTGCCGTTACGTTTCAATATCACGCATACGGCTCACATTCACTATAGCTCTGCTTGTCCTTGATCCGAAGATTCGGATCCGCTGCTGCTTAGCTGCCTTCTCCACCCCAGCCTCCACTTATTGATCAGTCTGGCATATAGGCTCAACTACTTGTGATGTTATGTCTGCTAATTCAAGCTAATATGTCAATCTATTGCTATTGTACTACTATTGTATACCTATGGGGGGGTTTTGCTTAAAGTTCCCTGATTTTGCTTGCCTGAACAAAATTCAGGGAATGTCCCCGAACACGGAGCCCTTTATTACCAAGTTTAACTGTATTCCATTTGTTGCAATACATGGTTAAATCTACTATATGTTATCTTTTGTCTTTATACCTTTAAATATACTGTACTTTGTTTACCGAGGTCCCCCAAGATCCCCCAGTGGTCTATATTTAGTCCTCCCATTTCCTCCCTCTACACCAAATTTCATAGCAGGAAAATAACCAAACTACAAGCTCAACTACACGTCATGTTGTGGCGCTTGCAGATCTGCTATTTTTGCATTATGTTCACCTATTTCTACCAAATGTTTGCCTATTATGCCAGCTATCCACAAGTTTCCGCGGGAGTTTACTGGAGACTATCGGGACCAAACTTCCGGGTTTAACAGCAGACATACAAGCTCACGTCGCGTCGCAGATGCAACCCGTTGTGAGCTTGTAAATCGGCGCCGGAAGCTCGGTGCAGACGTCTGCGCAATGCACTATGGGGCGTTGGAAACTCGTGGATAACAGATGGAAGTTAGAATGGTTTGTCCAATCTTCAGATGAACATAAGTTATCTCTGGGAGCTGCAGTGGAGACAGTTTAGAAGACAGAGGGAAGGAAGTTGTGAGGGTTTTTTAAGTAGGTGTGACACTATGAAATAGCTCGCTGTGAGTCGGACGCAGAAATTATTTCCTCCCGCTCCAATTGCTGGTTTTATTGTTGTGGCAGTAATGGGGAAGAGGCCTCTGCGCACTTCAATCAATGTAAATATCCCCGGCAGCCAGTCAGCAGTTTTCTTTTTTCTCTGTGTTTGTTTTGTAACACACAACAATGGTGAAACGTTAGACAGAAAGGGGGCAATAAGGAATGCCATCCTCGTGTCAAATGGGTTGGCGTTAGATGTCAGATAAGGAAACAGAATAAATTCCCCCGTGCCCATCTTCATTACCCCCATCATAATGACATCCTCCATCACTTTTCTATCAACCCCCCCAAGCCCCCCACCTCCAGCGATCATTACGCGCTATTGCCGGAATCACAAATCACATAGACTGAGCTTTAGATCCCCTCTTTCCTCTGTCAGATGACGATAGAATGCCTTCAGCCGAGTGTATCCTGAGGAAGATTGAGTTTTAGTTCGGCGCGTTTGTGGCAGGGGATATAAAGCATGAAAGAAATAAAGGAAGGAAAATCAATGTCTTAACTAAAGCAGCGGGTGAATTATTGATGAGGGGTATGTAATGGGATCCCCAGTGTCTTTTTCAACACAACTTTAGTGGAGCTTGCTGCTCATGCTGGTCCGGTAATAACCACAGGAGTAGAAGACTGCATGTGGGCTCCTGCCAAAAAACAACAAAAAGGCAAAAAGTCATAAAGATATTTATTCATTATTCATTTAGTTGTCGAGAACAGTGAAAAATACCTGCCGCTGTGTTCGCTCAATAGTCTACAATACATACACGATTTCCATAAATGTCTGACATATTTTAAGATAAATTGCAATGCATCATGATGTTGTTTTTCGCACAGTACAAGCGCCTACACTCTTGTACCCATGAATCGACAAACATGTCGTTTTTACATATAAATATTAATGTTAAAATCCAAAAGCCACCTGCCACCCAGTTCAAATCCAGACATAAACTTACATCCTTCATAGTAAAATCCTCAGCTCTAATTATCTCCACCAGGCCGAAGGAGTGGCCGAGATGTTTTCGTCCCTGTCGGAAGCTGATGTTTGCCTATAACTCTTGAACCTTAGGTCAGGGGTCTTCAACGTTTTCAGGCCAAGGACCCCTTAGTTGAGAGGGAGATGAAGCAGGGACCCCCACAACCTTTTCAGAGATTATTTATAGTTTCATTGTTTGACAGCACAATCATCAGTGTATTTTGATTTCATGACAATTTGTGTTTTCAGATATTTAACCACTTGAACCGTCAATACTTAGCCGATCTATAAGCTCACAACGCCTCAAAATTAGTACACTCTGTAGTCATGTGATCAAGATGTACAGTAAAAAAACAAAAAAAGGTTTACCGGAGTGGCCCGTTTTGCACTACATGCTACAGCTACAAGTGATCTTTACGTTTTGGCCTATAACTCCTGAACAATATGTCGTACAATCAACATTTATCCATAGATTCATTGGATCACGACACAACTTACAGGCCCTGTTACTGTCAGATTACATTTTCTGCCATAGTGCGTTTTCTTCAAATCACACTTTTTATTACTGCTCCTACAGATCTTTTCCAAAACGTACACAAATCAGTACACATTATCTCTGGGGTCATGTGATCAAGATGTATTAGTTAGATGTTTCAGATCCCATCCCAAGTGCCTATGACCAACGTTTGCGTGCCCTTGTTAGGCAACCCGGGCCTGGCGGAGACCTGTGCTCCAAGGACCACACTTTCCTAGTTTAACTCTGGGATGGTATAAATGGACCCGTGAACTAAAATCAAAAACGACTTTGTGCAGTGTGATGGAGAAATGTGTCATTGCGAAGTTTACCCACATCACCTGTGTGGCCTTATTTACATGTATTCTTATTGCATGCGGAAAACGCGAGCATCCCTTCTGTTATGCTGGAAGGGACGCAGAGATGAGGAATGCGAAGCAGAGGTAGAGAGAGAGACTGAGAGAGAGAGAGAGAGAGAGAGAGAGAGAGAGAGAGAGAGAGAGAGAGAGAGAGAAGAGGGGGAAAAAGAAAAAGAGAGAGAGGGCAGGTGAGACCTGAAAGCTGCCTTTGTGTGGTGTCTGGCAGTCGGAACACTGGCCTTCACTGTGAGGTGTTCTTCACGTGCACGTATATATGTGCACGCACACACACACACACACACACACACACACACACACACACACACACACACACACACACACACACACACACACACACACACACACACTCACGCAGCCGTTGGGGAGTTATGGGGGGATGCTTGGCATGAAAATACAGGTTTGAAAAACTGTTGCATGTTTTGAAATATAACAGAAAATACCTTCTCCCGCGCTCCACAGATTAACGGTCATTTTCGGCGCATAAAGTGACTCTGTTTTGCAGACACTTTTCCGAATCTCCATTTCAGATGCTAAACGCTCCCTTATTTTCTCCTCCACTGCTCCTCAACTGTATCTGGCTCTGTTTAACTGGAGCTTGAAGAGCAAGATAATATCTGGCCTTGTCTGCTGCTTCAGGTTGGCCATGCTAAAGCAAAGTACAGTACTACTTCTACAAGTAGACGTCAATGTACAACATCAAGGAGCATACAAGCCTCCATTTACTGTACATGTTCAAGAACTCACACATGATCCCATCAGTCAGTTATCATTGCCTGAATTTCCTTCCTCAATAATGTTAACATGTAGTCTATTCTGCAAAAGAAAAAGACAAAAAATATATATTTTGTATCAAATGCATAGACTTTGAAATAGTATCAAACATTGACTTGTGAGTACCTTTTTTAAATGGTGGATAATGATATCTTATTTCTTTTTTGGAGCAAATCAGAACATTCCTGTTCTTTGTGTGTAGTAGATACAGGAGAGATGGTGCATTTCCACAAGCACACATAATTTAACAGGAAGGCGAAAGGCTTTTATGAGGAAGTGTGTTTTTCAACAAAAAACGAAAAATCGGTGCTGGGCTCAAAGTGGCAAAGTATTTATTCTTTTCAGTTTCAATTTTTAAACTGCTAGTCTGTGAAACCGTGCTGAACTGTGCTACTATAATCATGTGTGTGTGTGTGTGTGTGTGCGTGTGCGTGTGCGTGTGCGTGTGTGTGTGTGTGTGTGTGTGCGTGTGTGTGTGCGTGTGCGTGTGCGTGTGCGTGTGTGTGTGCGCGCGCGCGTGCGTGTGCGTGTGTGTGCTTACAGTATGTGTGTGTTACATTTCGAGTGAGCGTTTGTGCTGTCTACTGTGCATCTGGTTTCAGATTGTGCTGTGTTGTATATCTCAATCCATACGGTTTTAGGAATATACAGCTATATCCAAACAAAAGCACATACTCTCAGCTTCATATAAATGCTTGTCAGGGCATCACTTGAGACGGTTGTTTGTTTCTTGTGTTTTCCTTTGCGATCCAAGTGTGCCTCAGTGTCCACGTCTGTTATGGAGCCACGGCGCTGGCTTGTGTACTGATGTTTTCTTGTTTGTTTACTTTCCACCAGGAGGGGGCCTCGGCAGGCGTGCTGGGTGCCATGAGGCAGCGAGCTGGGTCTGAGAGAGAGGAGAAATCACCCTTCATCATCCTCATCCAGAGCCTGGCAGCGGGAGAAGCGCGCACAGCAGCAGCAGCAGGAGCAGGAGCAGCGGCAGAGACCGGCTAACGCACATATCTGAGAGCCAGCAAGAGAGAGAGAGAGAGAGAGAGAGAGCAGATGGGGAGAGAGGGAGCGGAAGTGTGAGAGCGTGGAAATCTGTTTTTCTCAAGGCTGCCCTGGCACTCAATGGCTAACTGGACCGTGCTGCACTTTGGGGCAGTGATGTCCAAGTTGACTTGTTGTCCGAAATTAGATCCCCCGTGTTAGACGTTACGAATCGGTCACCCAGCCCCTCCTCCCCCCTGTGAGGCCAGAGCGCTGAGGGGCAGAGGAAGAGAGGGACTGACAAATAGAGAGACAGCTAGAGAGAGAGAGAGAGATAGCGGGGGACAGTGAGAGAGAGAGAGAGACTGACAGGCCCCCATGCAGGCACGTAAGAAGTATGTTCTGCTGGGACTGTGCGCGTGCTGCTGGCTGCTCCTGTTCTACTGGGGCGGGGGCGTCCAGGTGCGTCTGCTCCACCTGCTGACGCGCCACCGGGGCGAGGTGGTCCGCCCCTGGCCCAACTGGACCGACCGGGCCTTCCTGCCCCGCTACGCCCACCTGGACGAGCTCCAGACGGACCCGGGCACGGCCGAGTCGCCGCGGCAGCGGCACCAGGCCTGGTCCAGCATCTACAAGGACAGCCACTGTCGCATGGACACCTGCTTCGACTTCTCCCGGTGCCGCCGGAGAGGCCGCGACGGCTTCCGGGTGTACGTGTACCCCGCGGAGAAGAACGACCGCGTGTCGGAGAGCTACCGGAAGATCCTGACCTCCATAGGCGAGTCGCGGTACTACACGTCGGACCCCCGCGAGGCGTGCCTGTTCGTGCTCGGGATCGACACGCTCGACAGGGACCAGCTGTCGGGGCAGTTCGTGCCGAACGTGGACGAGCGGATCCGCGGCTACCCGCTGTGGAACGACGGGCGGAACCACCTTATCTTCAACCTGTACTCGGGCACCTGGCCCAACTACACCGAGGACCTGGGCTTCAACATCGGCCAGGCCATGCTGGCCAAGGCCAGCCTGAACACGGAGCACTTCAGGCCCGGCTTCGACGTGTCCATCCCGCTCTTCTCCAAGGAGCACCCACAGAAGGGCGGCGAGCGCGGCTGGCTGGTGCGGAACTCTGTCCCGCCGCGCCGGAAGTACCTGCTCATGTTCAAGGGGAAGCGCTACCTGACGGGCATCGGCTCGGACACTCGCAACGCCCTCCACCACATCCACAACGGCAAGGACATCGTCTCCCTGACCACGTGCCGCCACGGGAAGGACTGGGAGAAGCACAAGGACGCCCGCTGCGACCACGACAACATGGAGTATGAGAGGTAGGGGCCGTCACCATTATGACATTTTATATCACGATTGATTGTCACTTTACATGACGATTAATTTTCACTGAAATAATTGCGATCAACGATTTAATTGTGTTTTTGTCGTTGACAATTACATTTCTGTTTGGCCCTGTGGGCTTCGAAGTTGCACATGGCAGACACATAGCAGATCTACAAGCTCACAACGATGCGACGCGTTGCGAACGTGTAGATCTGCTATTTCCAATATCTGGTAGGGGCTTCACAGGAGGGGGGGGGGGGGGGGGGGGGGGGGGGGGGGGTGTTAACGAGGGAAGGTTAAGGCCAGAGGTGACACGGGGGTCAACGCAGATTTCAGAGAGATTTATAGGAAGTTGTGTCACACAGGAGGAGCGCTGGTTTCTCTCTTTCATCAACACAGCCATCTTGCTTTTTTTTTTCTTTCATTGGGTTCTCTTTTGGAATTTACAGAGCATTTTATTAGTCCCCTTCCATGTTGCATGCTGACTCTCTCTCTATGTAAGGTCAATGCTAGCTTTTGTGCGCTACTGGTTATTTTCCCCTCTTCCTCTCTCTCTCGGAGCCGTACAAATTAACCGTTTTGCTTTTATGGCGGTTGGCAGTTGCTTTACTAGATGAAAGACTGCGGACTGACCCGAACTCTTTGGAATTCGTATATCTGGTTCACATTTACCAACAAGGCTCCTATGTTTATGTGATGAGTATACAGCACAACGTTCTGTTGGGACAGAGTTGTAATGTGCTTGAGCCTCTATAATAACTGTGACCTCAAGAGCTTACGTAACCCGGGTAGTAAATGAATCTTATTATTTTGGACACGTTGGTTCACTTTGGGCACACGGGAAATGTCATTCTCACCATTATATGTAGGTCAGTTAAGGTCAGTTTTACCACTTCACCAAATTGTGTCATGATGCTATTCACAATGTTGTTACACAGCGTCAACAATAATCCATCATGTTCACCTCATTTATATGTGAGCTCCCGTGGTGTCCGTACCATGCACCGAAGATAACTGATCTACAAGCTCGCAACATAAAAAAACTATATAAAACAAGCTTTAGATTCTTCCTTGTTTTTCCTTCTTTTAGTAGTGCTGAATTGGCTGGCAAAGCTCCTCCGCGAAGACAGAGCGCTAGATAGACTGACGGAAGGGCACAGATGTTCACTGAGAGAGGAGAGGAGAGGAGAGGAGAGGAGAGGAGAGGAGAGGAGAGGAGAGGAGAGGAGAGGAGATGAGGTTCCATGAAACAAAAGAAGAAGAGAAGCTTATGAGCTGTCTGTTGCATTATGACTGTTCCTCTGAAGGGCTAATGAAATGGGACCGCGGGCCAATTTTCTTCCAAAGCATCTCAGTAGCTAAGATTGCCTTTGTACCGCCGTGATCCAATAAACAGACACTGCTTATCCTCAGTGTTCTGAGGGGAGCAAAGGGGGTTCTATTGACTGCTAAGTAAAAACCTGGGTCAAGCCCAGTCCTATAGAGAATATGGATTTATATATTAGCTGATATTACTTCACATCACTTAACAGTACTTTGCTGCATAACGCCTCGGGAGCCTAATTCATCCCACTAGCTGTGAAACTTGCTGATCTGCACTGAGCCGTGCCGCCCCCTGTTGTGCTGTGTTACTTCTTGACTCCATCTGGAAGCCTATACGATTCAAACACTTTTTTCTTTTTTCTATTTTTTTTTATCGCACAATTCCTTGTTATTGGTTGGTGACGGAGATGATAGAACTTTTACTGGCATGAGATTGAAAGTAACTGATTAGTCCAAAACAAAACACAGACAGTCTCACAGTCAGGGTGGCGGTGGGTTTCCAGGCAGTCTCTGAACAGAGGAATAGAACAGAGCGGTTTTGAACCTCACACACACTGTGGGTGTCTCAAAGCGGAGTCTGTCCCAGGTATGACAGTTAGTTAGGCAGTGGCTCCAATCCAAGCGCAGCCCCATAGCTGCTATATGGTTATTATAGCTAGCTAACCTTACGCTTGTTTACATTGGGCCGGCCTGCAAAGGGGGGATGAAGTTGAGTCCATGCTCAACACTGTATGAATGAGCTCATTTATTCCACACACAGCCTGCTACTCAGACACCCGGGTGGGCAGGGGGTGAGGGGGGAGGAGGGAGAAATGGGGGGTCCCATGCTGTATTTTGTGGTAGATTGGGATATGGCAGTGTCTAATGGTGCAGTGGCATCAGTTCAGCAAAAGCTAGGGTATGGAAAAGATGGGAGTCCTCGCAAACGAATCTAGGTTTGTAATTTTTTTTTACCAGGGTTTCTTCGGTTTCTTGATCTGGATATGGCAGCCTGGAACGGTTGTTCAAGTGCAGCTAAACTTGGCATGTTAGTAAACTACATTTTGTCAAGATGGGGAGAATACAAGTGTGGAGAATATAATTATAATACCTTGTTAAAGTGACCATTTTGTTAAATTTGGCATTTGTAGTTATTTTACTGTAATTTAACAACATAATAACCGGCACAGATAGACAAAGAGACATTCACGGATTTATATTTAAAAGTAACTTTTATTTTCCCCCCTGGACCCATGCAGGGTATGGCAGCTGCATACCCCTGCCATACCCAATTGACGCCCCTGTAATGGTGTGAATGGGCAAAATGACGCAGTGTCATAACAAACCGAAGAACACAAAAAGTCTCCCCTCACTCTCCCTGTCTCTCTCTCTCTCTCTCCTTCCCGCTTTCGTTCTTTCTGTCGCCTGGTGTTAGAAATGGGGGTCTTGGAAGGAGAGGTGTGAAGGAGGGATCGGAGGAGGAGGGGGAGAAGGGGGAGGAGGGAGGAAATGGTGGGAGGGATGTTGAGACGTGGGGTACGTTCACCTCTGCACCCCCCACTCAACTCCCCGGCTCCATCTCGCTTGGAGAGAAGCGGGGGATTTCACAGGGATAACATGAGAACCGTGGAGAAGCTGGAGCTGAAAATGAAAGAATGAATGAATAAATGAACGACAAAAAGAAAGAGCCAGTAAACCCCACTTCTTGAGCCGTCCTGACCCTGCGACACCCGCACGCACCGCTGTGGATGAGAGGCCTGCGCATTACACTGACTGTCTACGTCAAGGACCCCTAGGGGGTCCTCAGAGTTACTACAGGGGGTCCTCCAAATCTTTGTGTGATAGAAACCTTTTTTATATGAACCACTTTTTATATTAACCACTTGAACCCTAGCGTCCTTATTCTGAGAACTTTAGCCAAAAATAGCCGATCTACAAGCTTTGGCAAACAATTTTTGGCAAAGAGGTTTGGTGTAGAGGGGGAAAAGAGCAGACTAAGTACAGTGAAAGGTCAAATTTATTAAGTATTAACGGTTCAAGTGGTTGAATATCTGAAAACACAAATTACATGAATACAATCTTTACACTGATGATTGTCCCTGCTTCATCTCTCTCTCCTTGGCCTGAAAACGTTGAAGACCCCTGGTCTATGTTGAGATTGTGTGGATATTCTATTTGTGTGTTTGTGTGTGTGTGTGTGTGTGTGTGTGTGTGTGTGTGTGTGTGTGTGTGTGTGTGTGTGTGTGTGTGTGTGTGTGTGTGTGTGCATGCGTGCGTGGCATGATATTCAGAGAGGCTATTGTGGGGTTAATGAGCCCATGCATGTGGTACACACTAGCAGATTAGCCCTGAGGGACCTGGACAAGACAGCGACTGTCTTAGGAGGTGGATAACGAGAGAATGATGGGGGACCAGTTGCAATTAGGCTAGGCTATAATAGCTGCAATCTACTTGTGTTCATCTTTGGCAGCCTAGGACATGTACATACTGTAGGTTGGTTGTAAGAGGATTCCAACAACTTGGGATGCCAAAAAAGCAGCTAAACCGCTTGCAAAACTCTGTGCTATCTCTTCTATTATTGGTAGCCGCCAAAAATATGGTGAAGACGTTGCTACTTGTACCCTTGAGGGGTGTGTGGGTGATGGATATTTGTCCAAGATTTGCCGACTGTACATTATTTACAGCACCAATATGTGTGTCCTCGTATTGTAGCTCTTATGTGGACGTAAATAAATGATTAAATGTGTGTTTGTCGTTACAAATGTCCCGACAAGTACTATGGAATCTGTGAATGTGAGTAGACGATTCTCCTGATCCTCACAAGAGAAATGGTTGGTTAGAAATGTTTTTAGAGTTAAGAGTACAATTTGGAAAAGATTCAGGTTGGGGTTAGGATTAAGCATTTACAGGTTAGGATTAAAGGTTGAGGTTGGAGTTACACATGATTTCTCCGTGTGCATCAGTGTCGTGCAGCAGAAATACCAGATCTGCAAACTTTAGGTTCAGGT
This sequence comes from Nannobrachium achirus, assembly GCF_963921795.1. Lineage (NCBI taxonomy): Eukaryota > Metazoa > Chordata > Actinopteri > Myctophiformes > Myctophidae > Nannobrachium > Nannobrachium achirus. Next base: position 28,079,199 of record NC_137819.1, read on the forward strand.
TTGCAAATGGCAAGACATTTATGCCATCATTGGCCGGCTGCAGTGAGAGAAAAGAGACCCAAAGAGTGAAACAGAGGACAGTGAGATAGTAAAGGGCTAAGGCTTGGTACCCGAGGCAGGGAGAGCAGCGAGACAGAAGGCTAAGAATAAAGAAAAGAGAGACCCCCCCAAAAAAATAAAGAAATAAAAGGACACAGGGAGACTGCAGGCAATATAGGGGACTGAAAGAGAATGAAACTGGCGAGGGGGGTTCGAGAGAGAGAGAGAGAGGGAGAGGGAGAAAGGGAACTGGACGTCAGGGGATACTTGAGGCGAGGGAGAGGCTGCAGTGGTGCAGCCTAATGGCCTAGTTTCCCCTCCACTTTGGAGAATTCTCTTAGAAAGCGGGCGAGAAAATGTGCATTGTACAGTGAATGTAAATGAGCAAGCGTGTGAAAGGAGACGGAGAGGAGTGAGGAGGACAGGGAGATTCAGGGGAGACACACGCACGCACGCACACGTACGCGTGCACGGGTGCGCGCACACACACACACACACACACACACACACACACACACACACACACACACACACACACACACACACACACACACACTCACTCACACTGCGCAGGGAGCAATAGTGAAATGGCAAAGAGTCTCTGGGGGCGAGGAGGAATAAAGTACACGTAGGACCCAACATTATAATCGTCCAGAGTTTCTAATGCCTAATTTATACTCCACCGTACCAAGTCTAAATCAGGCTTAACTCTTGTAATTTACATAATACCACATTTTCCTAATGTCATTAAATGTTGATAGCACACTTTAGGCGTGAAAACACCCCGGCGTTTCTGCACTTCCTCAGCGGGGAAAAAAAACAACAACCCATGAAAGAACCAGAAAATGCTATGCAGGGATGGATGGAGGGACAGAGAGAGAGAGAGAGAGAGAGAGAGAGAGAGATGAAGATTTGGAGTAGGGCTGGCAACATGACTTCAGATCAATATCACAATAATTTCAAACTTTTGCCTCGATTACTATAAGCTCACAACGCGTTGAATCGTGCAACGTTGTGAGCTGGCTATTTTAACTATTTTCCTATACCACCATTGTGCAACGAGTTAAGCGGTTAATGACACTTTTTTTTCTTCAATGTAATCGATTCTAAAAAAAACTTGCTTCTCGATTATTCGGTTAGAAGTCGGTTATTGATTCTAAATAGCAGTTTTGATATATTTTCTGTTACTTGCCCAACCCTAATTTGGAGACACAGGAGGCCGGGGGACGCATTTTGGCATGAGGAGAGGTGGGGGTTAGCCTTGGGTGTAAATGACAAAACGGTATATCTCATCATTTGGCGTCGCTATGGTAACGGCCTTGTCATCTGACGGGTGATGTCAGGGTTGCAGGTCATTATTTATCACCCTTCTGGAGTGAAGGGAGAGAGAGAGAGAGAGAAAGAGAGAGAGAGAGAGAGAGAGAGAGAGAGAGAGAGAGAGAGAGAGAGAGAGAGAGAGAGAGAGAGAGAGAGAGAGAGAGATGGGTAGTGCAGTGGTTCTCAATCTTTTTCATGTCGAGGACTCCCTAAATTAAATGTATTTGGCCAAGGACCCCTTGGCCAAATATCTGAACATATTTTGTGCCAGGGACCCCCATACAAGATTTGTGTTTTTCAGAATTTTCACAAATATTCTTTTCAAGATTCTTTGAAAATAGCAGATCTACAAGCTCACGACACATTCACTGCATCGTGACGCGTAGTTGCGATGCAACTGTACGAGAGATGACTGGTGAATGTCAGATGGAGAGGATGAAAGGAAAGAGAGAGAAGGAATTGTGGTGTTGGAAAAGTGACAAAAAGTGTGTGGTATTTCAGCACCACAGAGCATTGGTTGTACAGCAGTGGTTATCAATGTGTGGGCCAGGGACCCCCAGGGGTCCTTTTGGGGATTTCCAAAATGTTGTTCATAAATTAGTTAGACCAACCAAATGGACCGTTACGCACGCAGGTCTGTATCTGAGTGTACAAAGGGAACCAAAATGGACCCTTTGTACACTTATACAGACCTGCGGTCCATTTGAGTCATTTGTACAATCTCAGAGTGTATAGATTGGGCTCATACAGTTAAAAACTTATATTAAATGGGGTCAGTGGCCTAATGCATATCAAACTGTCCATCCTTGAAATAAATAAAGGTTGACACATTCCTCTCAACCTTCTGGGATGTGCAGAGAATGTTAGAGAGGCAGGGGCTGACATTTCTAAAAGGGCCTTTTGGTGAAAATATCAAAAATAGCAGACCTCCAACCTCACAACACGTCGTGAGCTTGGAGGTCGGCTATTTTCGGTGCTTGAAGTTGATACCACACTGACTGAACTAAACAAGTCAAGAACATAATCAAGTCAATACTGGAGATGCGGTGTACAGTATGGATTTATACATAGAGAGGGCAGAGAGGGAGAGTTTGGAAAAGGCAATTCTCTTGAATGCTGCCTTCGGGGCATTTGCATTTCTTTCACCGTAGTAAAACATGTATGGTGGAGAGGGCACTTTTTACAGACACATAAAAGGGCAGGGGCTCAAGCCCCCTTTGGTGTCTATGTGTAAGATGGGACGATACGCGATATTATCGTTTATCGTGATAAAAAACACTCACGATAATCGTATCGTGGAGATTTTATTGTCTCCACCAGCCGAAGGAGCCGGGGGAGAGTATGTTTTCCCCTCCGTCCGTCCGTCCGTCCGTGCGTCCGTGCGTGCGTCCGTCCGTCCGTTTCCAGCTAATCTCCGGCGCCGTTGGCCCAGTCGCTGCCAAACTGTACACACACACTCCCTGGATACCAATTCAGAACCTCTGCCCCACATTTTTCACATGGGCCTGTTCTAGCGCCACCAGGAGGCCGTTTTTTGCAAAACTAACTATTGCCAGTACTCCTACAGATTTTGTCCAAAAATCACGCAAATCGGTAGACAGTGTCTCTAACAGTCATGTGATCGACATGGACCTGTCCGATTTTCCATATCAAGCATCTATACTGGAGCAATTGGTGGCAAACCTAAACCAGAATGTTTAGCTACATATTCTCACAAACACCTCTCACAAACATAGCCACCACGTCGAACAAACGTGAACATTTTAAACATGCCACTCTTTGAACCGCATTTATTTCAATTTAACAACATCTCGCCTCACGCAGAGCAGCCAGTCCTGACATAGTATTCTGAACATTCTGGCCAGTGCTGAAACGTCAAAATGATCATCAGGGTATCAAGTTACAGAGGGAGGGAGGGGGAGGGAGGGGGGAGAGGAGCTGAGCAGAGTAGAGTATCGAATTACAACAGAGGGGGGTGTGTGTGTGTGTGTGTGTGTGTG
>NC_137819.1:28087554-28175054 GCF_963921795.1 Nannobrachium achirus
TGTTAAACCGGGCGCCGCGATGGGTTGTGAGCTTGTAGATCTGCTGTTTTCACTATTTGACGTACAAGATGGTTAAAGAGGCACCCCATTGGGTATTATCCAGTTATTTTCTTAGAATAACTGTATATCTATGTGTTGACACACAACAGCAGCTCATTAAGTTGGGACCTTAGGGCCATCCACCAAGTCATTACTCCCACTACCCGTCTATCTGTGAGAGGACGATGACCTCGGGAACACACTCTGGCTTGGGTTGGACAAGTATGAAGTAATTATTCCGGTCAGAGAATCTGTTCAGAGAGCATATTTTAATTTCCACTGCAGTGAGGTTACAACACTGAAATTGTGAACAGGTCTCCGATTCACAATCACAAAGGTTAAGTAGGAAATGGCTTAATTGTCTTTGCTGAGCAGAGTAAAACCACAACTGTCAACATTATGCATGTGTATCTGCAATTTACAATTTAGGCATTTAGCAGACGCTTTTAATACAAAGCGACTTACAATAAGCAGGTAATACATCAATATAATAAGCAAGATAATATGTCAGTACATCAACAGCAATACAACAAATGCATAGGAATATCAATCTAGACAAACAACATAGGTAGACCACGCACCTAAGCAGTAAAAATACTTTTCTAAAACCTAAAAAAGCTATAAAGCTTCATGTGTGGTCATCGAGGGAAGGGGAGTGTTCTATGGCTGTAGGTGGAGTCTGAAGAGGTGAGTCTTCAGTCCACGGCGGAAGCTAGGGAGTGAGTCTGTAGTTCTAAGTGCGACAGGGAGTTTATTCCACAGTTTGGGGGCCATGGAATATCTAGATGCATGCATGCAGACCAGATTTTATCAGCACCAGATTTGGAATGGTGATAGAATGTAGATAGGCATTACCATTTGGCATAGACAGTCTTTTTAAACACTTGTATTAAGACATTGCTACAACAATGCTGGTGTAACTATAGCTGCAACGATAGTGTTTTACCTGCATTGATTACTCTGATTATCAAGAAGTTCCACATTCTATTCACTATGCATATCCTGGTTGTTGAGGTGCATTCGCATCGGACGTGACAGAATTATTAGTTGGAGCAACGTGAATTGATATTAATATTAACGTGATGGATTAGGAATTGGTCCATTGTCTTGATACATCAGGAGTCCAGTCGTGTTTCTACCCGCCAGTTTGCAAGAGAAGTTCTCAGCTCACACAAAGAAACCAAAGATAGATAAGAAAGACAATGCACATTTTAACCACATTAGGTGGTCTAGACTAAAAAGTACCAAAATCGTGGCACTTCCACTTTAAACCCAGAAAGATCCTTTGTTAGTTTAGAGATTCCTGAAGCACAGATAATAAGGAGCAGGTCTGCCCTCAGCGTAACGTTTCTCTTTAATGCCTTGCAGTGAAATTTGACTTTTCTCTTAACCTCCAAGTGATTTGTGATTTGTTTGGATGTTGTATTTTGTACATTGTTTTATTATACTATTTCTGCAACGCGTTTGTTTTAGTTTGATGTTGCTGCCTGACTTGGTCAGGGTCAGGTCTCATCTTGAAAAAGAGCCAAAATAAAGCAACTAACAGTTTGACTAAAAAAAGGCCTATGTGAGGCGATGTCATATCATTAGTGTTGTTGAACTTCACAGTTAGTCTGTTTGTTAACTGTATGTAACACTGTGTTCATTTAAACTGTGAGGGTGCACAAATGGAACCGGTCCGTTTTGGGAACATTTGCACACTCTCACAGATACAAATGATTAAATTATCACTGAGGACTTGTTGGCAGCTAATCTGGCATGTTGTCAAGAGGTGATAAAGGAAGTTCTCAGATCCAATTAAAAAATCTATACAAAAGTAAGTTTGTGAAAAGAACACCTTTAATGTAGTGTGGCACATATTTCACAGAGATCAATAAGTGCTCAAAAGAGGAAAATATGTCGTTCTCAATCAATAGAATATTGATTGAATGTTCTCACACATCACAGCTCGCATCATTGCGTCGTGTCGTTGGTTCATTGTGAGCTTTAATTCAGTACAGTAGTCTGTGGTTTGAACGAATAGGGGTTAGATTCTACGTGACTGTTCGGCGAATAGGCTTCTAAGGCAGCAGCCACATCAGTGATCGTTCGCTTGATGCGAGCCGTCAGAAGCATATGGACGCCATCCGTTCCGTCTTCTTGACAACGTGTGAAGTGTCTTATCTTCATAGCATCTCCGTACGCCTCAGTGGCCCTCATAGCTCGGCTGCTGGTGTTTTTCGTACCGGTATATACTGTCATGTTGTGTTGGCAGCCTGGGGACCCAAGCAGGGTCTGCCTATAGACTTGTGTTGCCTATATTGAGTAGGTGGTTCCGGTCTGTCAGGTGCCTGTTAGAATTTTTAAGGAGGACTGTTAGGCCTCGGGGCTCACTCACTAGTGTGGATGTCTCGCTTAATGGGTGCCCATTCAGTGCCCTAATCGGACCCTTTATCTGCCCCCCGACCAGCACCGCAGCGATCATAGCTGGAAAAGCCCCCGCCGTCTTCGCTCGCTTTTGTCCATGCCAACTGGAGCGGAAAAGGGTCCGACAATGAGAGAGAGAGAGAGAGAGAGAGAGAGAGAGAGAGAGAGAGAGAGATATGCCTTAAGCCCTGGTCTAAGACGCATAAGCTTTCCTCTCGCTGCTGGACAGTTTTTCTTTTTGCCCACTTGTTTACCCGCTTTTGGTAGCATGCACTTGACCCGTGGGCCCACGCCATCAAAGGTCGTTCATTAGATTATATTAGGAGCCTGGGTGTCGATGAGAAGAGAGACAACGGATCAATTAAACCTGTATTATCTCCTAAATAAACTTCACTGAATTTGTCATTAGTTCTTTCATTTCTCTGACCACCATGGCAAGCGAAAAAGGAGTTAATTCTGAGAATGTTTTATGTTATTGGTTTCTTCACATGTACTTTATATAATTCTTTATTTTGATACTTATTGGTTATATGAAAACGGCCAACTTCACCAGAAATCTAAGGGAACTGGAGAAAAAAGGCGAAGGTCACTTCATTAGGGGAGAAAATTTGCCCACAGCTAAATCATTAAGTAAGAACAGGCTCACAGACTCCAGCCCACATTTTACCCCAATTAGACTGTCCCACACAAATATTCAAAGATTGTTTTTTCTTCAAAAGTTCTCTCTAAGGATCTGGATCCTCATATTTTATTTGATTTACTGTGTGTGTGTGTGTGTGCGTGCGTGCGTGCGTGCGTGCGTGTGGTGGGTGGTTTGAGTATGGTTGCTTTGCTTTGGTATTAAATTATAGATCCAAACTATGTTGTAGTGTGAGTTTGCCTTTGGCTGAAAAATACTTTTACATGATAGCTGCTCCAGCTCTGCTCTTTGATGTAGAACGGAGACCTTCCATCTGGTTGTTGAACGATTGACTCACTCAATGGTGATTCCCAACCATTGGAAGGTTCAAAGGACTTTCATTATTACATATTATCCATTATTGGGGTCAAAATGATCCAAAACGCCATCTTTAATATGCAGTTTGGTATTGGGGTTAAATTGGGATTTAAAGTGGGTCTACTCAATACACCCCCTCCTCCTCCTCCCCCCAGTGAATAATTCTAATGATGAAAGCATAGTGCTTCAGTTCACTTATGAAAGCACTCGTATGTGCCAATGGTATCAAAGTAATTAACTGAGATGTGTCTCCTTCTTTTCTGTCTTGTGTTCTTTTAATTTAAACACTTCAGTGATTTGCAAATACCTTCTGTCTCAATCTGTTCCTGATATGTGATGAAAAGACATTTATTTGGTTGTCTTTGATGTATTATTTCAGTTAACTTCTGTAGATTAAAGATGTTTTCATCTTATGTATCTGTGTCGTATGTAAAAGACCTGAAAGATCTTATCCTTGAGTTCTCTTTTACTTTTAGACATTAGATTCAGATCCATTCTCTCTCTCTCTCTCTCTCTCTCTCTCTCTCTCTCTCTCTCTCTCTCTCTCTCTCTCTCTCTCTCTCTCTCTTATTTACAGAATGGTGCAGAACTAGTTTGAATTTCTTTTGAACCTCGAGCCCAGGACATTAATGACACTGACGCTTGCCAGTCCGCATCATCACAAACAGCCCTTTACTGAGGTGGACCTCCTTTGTCCTTCGTAATCGTTTGAAGGTCAAGCACCTACTGTCAATGCATCCTGCCGGCATGGCAGGTGTTATTAAAAAATTCACACTCGTGTGAACTGAGCGGTGGAGGCTGCGTGTGTGTGTGTGTGTGTGTGTGCGCGCGCGCGTGTGTGTGTGAGTGTGCCTGGCCTGAACAACAGCGCCCCTCCCTTAACATGTGTGGTCAGAAAAGGTACTGCAGGCTACATACAGACACGGACGGACGCATACCCACACACACGGCCACGTATAGGAGACGGTGTGACCACCGCTCAAAAAATATATGGATGATAAATCCATAACCAGAAGAATTATTTCACACCGAAATAAGACTCAGAGATAGCCCAGGACTATATTCATAAATTGTTGTATTGAGAGAGTAGACAGGTAGACATACAGTAAGCATACAATTCCATGGTTGCAGCCTTTTCTCTCTCCAAGATGGAGATTTTACCATGGTATATATCGTCGTTGTCGGGTGGAAACCTTGTATCTCCAAGTTTCAAATGTGTATGTTCTTTCGCAAAGTATAGCCCTGCTTCATCATACAAGGCCGTCGCACAAAAGTAGTGAAAACAGCCGATCTACAAGCACACAACGCCTCGCACCGCGAGGCGTTGTGTGCTTGTAGATCGGCTGTTTTCACTAGTTTAAATCATTTTTAAAATGATAAATGCAAAACGAACGGTTTTAGACATACAAGGTTTTCACCCAACAACGACGATATGACAGTACAATACATGACCTGGAACCCTTTGATTGGTTCCTTGAGAATGTGACAAGACAGAAACCCTTGTCCTTATAACCCAAACATGATCTCGTAGTCATGGTACCCACAGTCGCAGTAACGTGTAAGTCAAAACAGTCTCTCAGAATATAACTTCATGGTCATATGAGCCTCATATACAATACATGTGTCATACATTCATGGATCATAATCCATATCCATCAGCAGGGAGCTTCCTGTGGGGCGCTCAGACGACCATGCAACCGTCTTCCTCTGGGCTCACAAGATCTCTGGGTGGTAGCAGAGTAGAAGGATTTCAGGGCCTTCTCAGAAGCTTTGAACTTCCCCGGGTTGCCTGAGGCGATACAGGTGTCGTCTGGCCTTCTTTGCCACAGTCTCTGTGTGCTATCACCAGATATTAGGTCCTGGTTGATGTGCACGCCGAGCGAGGTACTTGCAGCACTCTCTCCGCTGGTCGGACAAGACGTCATGTAAGACCTGTACCGTTGTATGTACTGAAGTCCACGTTCTTCTCCTTGGTCTTTCCAACCAACCCATACATCCAGTTCACTTTCCAGAACACTGTAAAACAAGAGTCTCCAACAGGGGGTCCGGGACACCAAGGGGGTCCTCACTCCTCAGAGTTACTACAGGGGGTCATCCAAATCTTTGTGAGATAGAAACTTTTTTCTCCTTTTTTATATTTACCACTTGAATCCTAGCGTCCATATTCTGAGAACTTTAGCCAAAAATAGCAGATCTAACAAGCTCTGTGAGCTTGTAGATTGGCTATTTTCAGCACAGATGTTTGGTGTAGAGGGGGAAAAGAGCAGACTAAGTACATAGTGAAATGTCAATTGTATTGACATTATTGTTCAAGTGGTTAAATACGTATCTGAAAACACAAATTGACATCTATACTATAATTTTGCGAATGTCTGTCTGAGTGAGTGTCTGTATGAAACCGCGTTTCTCCTCGGTGGCTGGAGCAATTGATCTGAAATCGCATCACCATTAGCATATGAACACACCTGACATAACTGTGAAGCCCGTTTGTCACTTTCACAAATCGTATGCTGTATAATAGCATTTTTATGGTGTATCTATATCTATTTAGCCTACAGTACCTTTTGTGACCACACATGTTAAGGGAGGGGCGCTGTTGTTCAGGCCATGCACAAACCCACACACACACACACACACACACGGGGGGGGAGGGGGGGGGAGGGGAGTGTGTGTGTGTGCAGGCGGGCGGGCGGGCGGGCGGGCTGGGGGGGGGGGGGGGGGGGGGGTTCTGGCCCTGTTACAGATGTTGTCCAAAATCATGCAGATCGGTACAAAGTATCTCTGTAGCCGTTAAATGGAACGGGTATTTCTTACATTGATGCTCCTACATATTAGCATGCAAGCACCAGTTAAAGTTACTTTCCATCCCTCATATACTGTGTGCACAGTGCACATCCCATAATCCACACACTGCACATCATTTCGGAGCTCATATCTTTGAACGGGTAAGGGCTAGTGAATACAAAATTCACTGATGATTGAGCTGTCGAACAGTGAAACTATATGGAATCTATGAAAAGGTTGTGGGGGTCCCTGGGGGTCCCTGCTTCATCTCTCTTTCTCAACTAAGGGGTCCTTGGCCTACATTGAAGACCCCTGCTGTAAAACCCTGAGTGTTGATTTAACTCAACTGAGAGTATACCAGAGTTGCAAATGCATAAATGAACACTGAGGATTTTACTGTGTATTTACCGTATGTAGCAGCAGACTACAGTCTGTTTTGCGGTGGCCACTTTCGCCATGAGCAATGTATAAAACACAGAGTTATTTCAGGAGACGGGGGAACTTGTTTAGAAAGCGTCTACATTGCCATTTTGTACCACTGTATTTTTTTTTTAACCATCACTGGACTGTTAGCTGTTTCAAATGGCGTGTGGGTTGTTCTGTGGCTGCTGTGCTATCCATATTCAGTTGACAGTGCAATCTGTTTTCTGCGGTCTCTCTTGCTTGTGTTCAAAGGATACAAATCAAAAGTTATTTCAGATATAAGTCAACAGGCCTTTTTTTTATTGTTTTGTTTAGTTTCCAGAAGCAGACCTGCTTGTTTGGCTCCTCTGTACACGCCATGCTCCTTTCGTAAGCGGTTTGAAATGGCAGTTGACAGTAACACAGCCTGACTTTTCTCGCTCACAAAGTGCAATAGAAACAATCTGAGGCTCAGTCAGTGAACAAAAAGTTTTATGGTGCCTGGCAATACATTTCACTTTTTCTGCAAATCCCATACTTTTTAGTTGTCACTTAAGGTGAAATATTATGTGTTCTGTTTTGCCAACGATGGAATTTACAGCATGAGTCATTCCCCGAATTCATTCTGTCACTGTATACTGGAGAAGTAACAAATCTGGCTGTTCCTTATATAATGATCTCCTTAACTAACAACTCAACAGCATTATGTACTTTGAAGATTTAATTTTGGCATTTTTATGCTTTACTCCAGACAGGTCAGTGTAGAGAGACAGGAAACCAAGGGGAAAGACATAGACAAGTCGTAGGTTGGATTCGAACCAGGGTCCAAGGAATATAGGTCTATATTATGCTTGCATATGGCCCAGACCTGGCTCAGATTTAATTTGTAATAGGTCGTGTTTGTTTTCTAGTGCGTGCTGTGCCAGAGGCCAGATGGATGGTGTTCACTGCATGGAGTAGACCCTGTTAATTTGACCATCACAACACATTTCTCTACATCACTTATTGAGGGACATTTCTGTGGTTTGTTTGCGATGCTTATCCTCATTAATCCATTAAAACTGGGAAAGCATCTGTGTCATTTTAGATTTGAGCGATATGTCTACATGTATAGCAACATGCGTTTTTCAGAACAGTGGTTCTAAAAAAAACAGTGGTTCTCATAAATAGCAGATCTACAAGCTCGCAACGCGTCACTTGGTGTCATGCTGCGACTTGTACATATGTTATTTTTGAAAATATTGATTCATTTAGGGGCGCCCACTGGCCTACCGGTCCAGGTGCATACCACATAGGCTCTGATGCCTGATGCCTAACCCTAAGTCCCGATCCTGACAGCCTTTGCTGCGTGTCGCTCCCCATCTCTCTCTCCATGTCAGTCTACTGTCCTATCAATAAAGGCATAAAAGCCCAAAAACAAATCTTAACAAAAAGAATGTTTTTTTTTTTACACAAATCTTCTCTTCTGGGGGTCCCTGGCACAAAAGAAATCATCAAATGGGGCATCCATGACAAATACATATCATTTTGGGGGTCCTTGGCATGAAAAAGTTCAAGAACAGTACCTCATTATAGGCGAAACACACACACACACACACACACACACACACACACACACACACACACACACACACACACACACACACACACACACACACACACACACACACACACACACACACACACACACACACACAGACTGACCCTCTCATGGCCAGGATCAAACTAGCTTTGAATATTATCATCGTTAATTTATCATAATAACGTAGGCAGTAGTCTCTTTCACAACTCATTTATACTCCGTTGTATGATGGTGCCCCCTGCCAAAGATATCAGATCTACAAGCTCACAACTTGTGGTGATACGACACTGTCATATGACAAAGTATATTCATCATCAGGCGCAAACTTTACAGGAACTTTGTTTGCTAGATTTGTCACACATCCTCCTCAAAGCTTTTAGTGTGTATGTGCGTGCACGTGCGTGTGCGTGCGTACAGTGTGCGATTGTCTCCTTGTGTGCCATGAGTGTGCGATTCTATTCCTGCGTGTGGGTGTGGATGTCTATGCTTGTGCGGGTAGATTACTGTTGTACTAAACCCTACAGTAGACAATACAGGGTGCGTGGCCCAGATAAGGGCCTTTTATTCCGCTAGCTGGCGAATGAAGAATGTGTTGAACATCATGAATTAGTCATGAGCTCTGCTGTTGAACTCTTATTTAATGATAGCCGAGCTGGGAAGCTGGGATGGCTCTGTACCTCGCTGCTGTCTCACTGCTCATCACCTTTGATGAATGGGAAATGGAGAGTGGAGAGAGAGAGAGAGAGAGACAGAAAAAGAGAGAGATGGGACATTAGCAGAGAGAGAGAGAGACAGAAAAAGAAAGAGAGAGAGAGAGGGGAGGGGGAGAGAGCGTGTGTGTTGGGAGAGAAATTTGAAACACTCGGCTGCTTGCACTCAAAACGTCTACAAACTCAAAGAATCCGCCCCGCGCACACACCAACAACACCAGCTACACTTGCACTTCAAGGTGCAGGAGATATATTGGGCGTCTGCACTTCCTCGCCAGATGACCTACTGCATTAAACACTCACCTACAGCACGCTACAAAACAGCCCTCTCAGAAATGGCACCCTGCCTAATGCATATACGGTACTGTATCGTCGTTGTCGGGTGAAAACCTTGTATGTCCAAAACCGTTCGTTTTGCATTTGTCATTTTAAAAATGATTTAAACTGGTGAAAACAGCCGATCTACAAGCACACAACGCCTCGCATCGCGAGGCGTTGTGTGCTTGTAGATCTGCTGTTCTCACTACTTTTGTGCGACGGCCTTGTATGATGAAGCAGGGCTTTACTTTGCGAAACTTTGAAACTTGGAGATACAAGGTTTCCACCCGACAACGACGATATATATATATATATATATATATATATATATATATATATATATATATATATATATATATATATACACACACACTATGTCAGAGCAGCATGTTGGGTGAAATATGGGCTCGGTGCCGTGTGTTTTCGTGGCGTTTCGACCTGAGACTCTCTCTGCTGCTCACAATAGATTAATACATTGGCAACACCTCGCACCGTCACGCCACGGCACCCTCCAGCTCCGTCCAATTCAGCGCTCATTTCCTTTACATCCAACACATCATTAAGCACATTAAGTCCAGGCCGGCCTGGGCCGGCCAAACGCACTCTATTAATAACTGTGTCCATTCGATGAAACCGCATGAAAGTTGATGTTTCTGACCATGCACGTGGAATGAAATTCCACGTGCTAATCTGACAGTTAGAGTCAGATCCACTATAATAGTAATAATAATAATAATGATGATAATAGATGATAACCAATTATGCACTGGGGCAGACTGCAGGAGATCACATTCGAAGAGGAAATTGCGGTACCAAAGGCAGACAACACAAATCGCTCTACATTTATTCCAGATGTTCCAATAAAATAAAATAAAATATAGAACACGATACACCGGCCAGTAGCCACATCCACGCATGCCGTCGCTCACTGCCTTCCGTAAATCAGGTCCTGGAGCCAGCGGTCGTTAGGCTGGTGTATTTATTGCTCGCTGGGATGCAGGGATACCATTACCACTATTAGTCAGGGTGTTGGCATCCACTATAATGACCTCTAACTGTCCGATAGTGGCATTCAGTGTCACTGCTGTCCCTTCACTCAATACCAAGCTATTACACACAGACATACACACACCCCCCGACACACGCACGCACTGTCATACTTGTGTGACTCCTCTGTGCTGCCTCTTTCACTGGATCGCTCTCCTTCTGTCCACACACGCACGCACGCACACACGCGCACACACAAAGACACACACACACACACATGTCACAGACACACTTGGAACAGCGACGCACACACCTACTCATATTTCCTGCTCTGTGCCCAACCTGCGGTGCACAGTGTAGCCAGTGCTGTGTTTACAGCTGTCCCCCCGGCTGGCTTTCTTTTCTCCACAGACCGACTGTCTCTCCCCTCCCTCCCTTTCTCTCTCTCTCTCTCTCTCTCTCTCTCTCTCTCTCTCTCTCTCTCTCTCTCTCTGCTGGGATGTCAGATGACTGTATATCTCGATCTGTCTCTCTCTCTTTTCCAGTCACACTTTCTCTATAAATTGAGGTCTCGGCCCGGCCCTCTCCAGTCTTTAATCCGTTTAGGCCTGAAAAATACCTAGAAATGTCTTCTAAATAATAAACAGTTTTCTGAAAAACTGGGTCTATCTATGATCAGTGGTGCTCAAACCGTTTAGTGTCAAGAACCCCTAGAAATATATGTATTTGACCGCCGATCCATCTGTTCTTCCAAAAAAAAAAAAAAGATTTTTCAAAAATAGCAGATCTACAAGCTCACAGCGCGGCACTCGGTGCCGCGCTGTGAGCTTGTAGATCTGCTATTTTTTTAATAGTTAAAGTATAAAATAATTGTTAAAGAGGTGAAAATCCAACGTAACAAAGACGCGTTCCCGGGCTTCAGGCGTTAAATACTTCTCTTACTCCGCCATTCATCTTTCAAACGTCTCTCTCTCTCTCTGTCTTTTAATCACCCTTTATCACCGGGATCGTGTTCTCCTGCCTCGTTCTCTCTCACCTCCAAATATGTGGCTTCTCTCCTCGCTCATTATTTCTGCCAGCCGCTCGCCCCGTCTGCCCCATTTCTCTCGTCCCTATCTCTCGCACCCCTCACTCACTGTCTCTCTGTGTGTGTGTGTGTGTGTGTGTGTGTGTGTGTGTGTGTGTGTGTGTGTGTGTGTGTGTGTGTGTGTGTGTGTGTGTGTGTGTGTGTGTGTGTGTGTGTGTGTGTGTGTGTGTGTGTGTGTGTGTGTGTGTGTGTGTAGATGTAATGCGATCAGGTGTACTGTGTGACTTGTCTCCACTCTATCAATTCCACAAAGAGTCCTCCTCTCCTCTCCTCTCCTCTCCTCTCCTCTCCTCTCCTCTCCTCTCCTCTCCTCTCCTCTCCTCTCCTCTCCTCACCTCCTGCATCAGGGTCATAGCGGAGAAGAACGGATAACAACAAACGCATTGTTGAAACACATGTAGGACACAACAGGAGACCTCTGTGTCATACACACACACACACAGACGCACGCGCACGCACGCACACACACACACACACACACACACACACACACACACACACACACACACACACACACACACATAAATGGACAAATACACAGATATTTACGCACATTATAACACATACTGCAACCATGGAGTGGGATATATTTAGATATAGATACTGTATATATACAGATGTGTCACATGTCCTGCAATTGGCAAGACAGTAGATTTCCAGGGAATTGGCAGATCATCTTTTGTTTTACCTACTCTAACTTGGAAGTTTAAATCTACATATGAAGGTGGATTCTGCTTTTCAACGGGAATGGAGTGGTTTCTTGCCATTTGCGGGTTTCTGCAAAAACACGCTCCATTCTCAATAAAAATATGAAAGGCAAAACAGGGAAAGAAACCTGTGGAAAAAATGCATTTGCAGGACATTTTCGGGAAAAGAGCAGTAAAGCCTAAAGAAGCTTTAAACGGCTGTAAATATACACAGACCGTCTTCCTGAGCGCTCCAGAGAGCGCCACCGCCATTGATTGATTGAAGACTTTATTAGAAGTTTGCATAGGAAAAGGTACAGTTTCATGACGGTACAGTTCACTGGTACAAGGTCTACTAAAAGGAGATCCTAGAAAAGACTAAGCTTATTTCCACAGGAAACCATTTAAGTATCTCATATAACATTGAATGACAGACGAATAGAACACAGTACTATGCAGTAGATATGTATAGAAAAGAAAATGAGAGAACAAAAAAAAATAAAACAGTAAGTCTAAACAAACAGTAAGTATAAAGAAGGGGCAGGGGAGGGTAGGGCTGGGCTAGGTTTGTTTTTTTGCCAGTTGCGAACGGCTGCTGCCTGTAAGTAACCTCGCCTCACCAGGCTTTCCTGAGAGAAAGCCTGGTATTCGTTTACTAAACAGGTCGTCTGATCCGGTCTAAACCGGATGATATCTTACGTCATTTTGTATTCAAAACGGACTACACTTTGGCCGGAACTACCACTGGAATCAGTTTTATCCCAGTTTAGCGCATGCGCAAAACCAGGTTAAAACTGATTCCGGTTGGTAGTTCCGGCCAAATTGTAGTCCGTTTTGAATACAAAATGACGTAGGACGTCATCCGCTCCCGACCGGATCAAAAGCCCGAAATTGGAAGCGATCCCAGGCTAGCCTGTAAGTGGTTTTTCAGGGCAATTTTAAAGGATGCTAGGGATCCACACTCCTTTATGGCCTTCGGTAAGGCTTTACACATTTTGGTGGTATAGCAGAAGAACGAGTTTGACCCTTTGTGGGTTTTAACTCTGGGTTGATAGTGATCTGTGGCACTGCCTCTGGTGTTGTAATTATGGACATCCTTAATGTTTATAAAGTATTTTGACAGGTACTTGGGTATCATAGTGGTGTAGTGTATCTTGTACACCAGGCCCATTGCAAGTTGCTGTACTCTTGCCGCGGTGTAAACAGCAACCAGCGGTGGAGTAGAAGTAAAACTACAAAAGATGCAATTGGAAATTGCAAGTGTGGTTGCTAACGGTTGCTGACGTGACTATATTCTGCAGTAAGCTAACTGTCATGTGAAGCTCGACCAATTGATTCCCTACTGATTCCCACTCCCATTGATTCCCTATACTGATTCCCACTCCCATTGATTCCCTATTGATTCCCTATCCCGGACAGAAGTCTGTCTGTCTGTCAATTTCCAATGGCAGCGGAAAAGTTACCCTAGTAATAAATAAAGTTTCCCCAGGACTATAATGTGTTGCCTATTTATTGTCTGGGCAGCGCCCTCTACAGGGGAGCGCTCAGGAAAATGGTCTCTCTCTCTCTCTCTCTCTCTGTCTCTATCGTTGTTGTTGGGTGGAAACCTTGTATGTCCAAAACCGTTTGTTTTGTATTTATCATTTTAAAAATGATTTAAACTAGTGAAAACAGACGATCTACAAGCACACAACGCCTCGCAACCGCGAGGCGTTGTGTGCTTGTAGATCGGCTGTTTTCACTACTTTTGTGCAACGGCCTTGTATGATGAAGCAGGGCTTTACTTTGCGAAAAAAATGTACGAATTTGAAACTTGGAGATACAAGGTTTCTGCCCGACAGTGACGATATATACACACACACACACACACACACACACACACACACACACACACACACACACACACACACACACACACACACACACACACACACGCACACACACACTCCATCCCACTCCATCATGGTCCTAATAGGGGGCTGGCTGAGTGAGCAGCAGGCCCTGTGCAGCAGACAGCGGCAGAGTGAATCTATATTCAGTTCTTCTCCTCTGGAGACTGATGAACTGGAGTAGGATCCGCGGAGCCAATAAAGGCCTGTGATCTATGGAGAAACCCTCTCTGGAATGCAATCCATGTCCTATCGGGATGCACTCGGATGTAGGGGGGGGGAGAGAGAGAGAGAGACAGTGGTGGAAAAAGTACCCACATTGTTTTACTTCAGTAGAAGTATCAAATACCGCAATATAGAAATACTCTGTCACAGTCTGGAATTCAAAAAGGACTTGAGTAAAAGGATGAGAGTATTGGCATCGAAATGTACCAAAAGAAGTACAAAAACGCTTGAAAATAGCAGATTGTGTGTGAGCTTGTAGATCGGCTATTAAAAAGGGCTAAAGTGGTTTATGTATGTTTTATAAAAGTATAATTTATATCTGCAAAGTAACTAGTAACTAAAGTTTTCAAATAAATGTAGTGGAGTGAAAGTACAATATTTGTATCGGAGATGTAGTGGAGTAGAAGTAAAAGTATTGGAAATTGGAATTGCTCAAGTTTGTTTGTTTGTTTGTTTCCTTTATTTATTCAGGGGAGCCCATTGAGAGCAAGCTCTCTTTTTCAAGGACACCCTGATTACAACATAAAAACAATACAGCAATGAACAGAACAACAAACAATATAATCAAAATACAACAACATACAACATCAGAGATACACAAACAATTTTTACCTAAAACAGGTACACTCCCTATGTAGAGTGTCCTCAAGCATCACTTTAAATGCCTCTAGTGAAACCAAGTAAAGTACAAGTAGCTCAAAAGCGTACTTAAGCTAGAGTTACTTTACACCACTGGAGAGAGAGAGAAAGAGAGAGAGAGAGAGAGATAGATAGAGAGAGATTTTGTATTTGTTGTTCATAAGGCACTCATGAGAATATTCTGCTTTGTGTCTGCAAAGTGCATGCACGTGTTTGTGTGTGTGTGTGTGTGTGTGTGTGTGTGTGTGTGTGTGTGTGTGTGTGTGTGTGTGTGTGTGTGTGTGTGTGTGTGTGTGTGTGTGTGTGAGGCAAAATAATGGATTCTTTTTTTTCTGTCTTTTCTAAGGCTATCCGTTACCGTTGACCGGCTGCAGTAGACAAGCCAGAGGGAATAATGAATTTAGTCAGTGTCCCATAAAATGCATCCTCCCATGAGAATGTCATCACTGATGCATCACCTCCTGAATAGCTAATATCAACAGCGTGCATCGGGAGACCGATGGCATCTCATTTATGGGCTCTATAATTATGAATTTTACTAATATTATGAGAAAAAAGGACAGGCTTTCATGTAAAATGGATTGTCTTGCCATACAAAACAGGACTAGGTTATGTTTTAAAGAGATAGCGTGCTGATAAATATTTGTGTTATCCATATCCAAGTCAGTGATTCTTAAACTTTCACATTTCAAGGTCTCCCCATAACTCTGACAGTGTACAAATGGAACCAAATGAACCCGTTGTCGGAGCTACAGACTTAATTGTATGGGTACATTTTTAGACCCATTCAACTTCACTTTGAGAACCACTGATCCAAGTCATCTCTTGGCTATTGCTGCCCCTCCTTGCTGGTCTGCTGGCATACTCACTCAAACATCTTCAACTGAACCAGAATGCTACGG
Source organism: Nannobrachium achirus (assembly GCF_963921795.1). NCBI lineage: Eukaryota > Metazoa > Chordata > Actinopteri > Myctophiformes > Myctophidae > Nannobrachium > Nannobrachium achirus. The sequence goes on from NC_137819.1 coordinate 28,103,208, forward strand.
AACGCCATGGTCTTCAACCTCCCCAAAATGTTCAAGTCTCCCCCTTTTGTGTTTCCTTCACTGGCTTCCAGTCGTGGCCCTGCCTGCACCCAGTTCAAAACGCTGGTGAATACATATAAGACAACCATGGTGGCATTGTACACTTTCTTGCTTATACCTTCACGGCATGATGCACCCCTTCCCGCACACTTAGATCTTCTCTGTCCCTCCCTTCACTATGACATCCCGGCCGTGGCGTCCAAGTGTCCTACACCAGTGGTTCTCAACCATGTGGGTTATTTTGGGAGGTCCCCAGATGATTAACTTCTTGTTCAATGTTGTTTTCTCACTCCACTGTAAACAAACGTTAACATAAAGTTTAAGTGTATAACACATTTCTTAAGTGACAATTTAAGGACATTTTAATACATTTGAAATGACAAATTAAAAATTGCAAGGCGTTGTGAGCATGTAGATCTGCTATTTTCCCAGTAGAACCGTGATATACAAAATCTAATGCCTCAACTCTTAGTGCTCGTCAGGGTGGGGGGGACCAGTTCAAATATGATTCTTTTGGGTGTCGCGGCCTGAAAAGGTTGAGAACCACTGTCCTAGACTCTTCTTCTCCCTCCGTCCTGGCTCCCTCTCAGTCAGCACTGCAGACTCAGTCCCCATTTTGCGCAGCACTCTGTAAACGTACCTATTCAGAGTCTGTACCTCACCACCTATTACTGCTCATTACTTACATCTCTTCTTGTTGCCTATTTTCTGTTTATGTTGGGTTATTGTTCACATAATTATGTTATATTAATTTCTGTAAATAACATTTACTTGACCACACGTGATAAGAATATAAATACATTACTTAGCTATTATGTCCTTACTTCTCCTATAGTTAGTTTCTTAGTACTTATATAAATATACACAATAGTATTATTTCACTCATTAGATCAGGGGTCTTCAATGTTTTCAGGCCAAGGACCCCTTAGTTGAGAGAGAGATGAAGCAGGGACCCCCACAACCTTTTCAGAGATTCCATATAGTTTAATCGATTGACAGTGCATCATCATTTCATCAGTGTATTTTGGATTCATGTCAATTTGTGTTTTCAGATATTTAACCACTTGACCTTTTACTCTGTACTTAGTCTGCTCTTTTTCCACTCTACATCAAACCTTTGCCAAAAATAGCCGATCTACAAGCTCACAACGCCTCGCAGCGCGAGGCGTTGTGAGCAGCCATAGAACAGCCATGATAGGCGCTGGTTTGGTTTTAGCAAGTCAAAATATCAGCTGGATCCCTGGAGTAACTCTGAGGACCCCTATAGGTGTCCCGGACCCCCTGTTTAAGACCCCTGCATTAGATATTAGATTACAGTGTTGTATAGATTGAATCTATATTGAATATGGTACTGTATATTGAAATACACAAAACAATCTCTGGACTATATCCTTCCAGCAATATCCCTCACTGAGATATTGCTCCATATTTCTCTTTCCCCTCTGCATCGTTTCATTGGGTTTCTGTGTTGTTTGTGGCAGTGTCACTTCACAGCCACACTGTGATACAAAGCATAAATGGATCCCCTTTTGTTTTCATGCCTTCGAGATTTATTGTTTGCTTGAAGGTTGGTTGTAGATTTCGATCGATTTTTAAAGTCTACTGCAAATCTTAAGTCGTAGCAGCCATAGAACAGCCACGACAGGCGCTGGTTTTAGCGGATATCAGCTTTTGAAAGTAATTTGTTAAAAAATAATCTTTTTCATGTGCTAAGCAGTGTCTATGACCTTGGGGTTATGTAAATAAAAGATGGTTAATTTACTCTCCCTGGGTTTAATAGAGATGAGAGACAACATTAAACCGAGGGTGGATTTATGAAATAGCCTACAGTATGTGTTTCGCTATCGCTGCATATTCTACTGCACAGCCTACGCAAATACAGCATATAGCTGACTGCTGTAGCTGAGCTACCAGGGGATATGAGATTGCATCTCCTGCTCATTTCTCCCCTTTTTCTTAAAAGATCACATCTGCAGCTAGGATATGAATGACTGGATCGGACTGGAAAGTAGGGTGTCCTTGTGAATATTGGTGCGTGTGTGTGTGTGTGTGTGTGTGTGTGTGTGTGTGTGTGTGTGTGTGTGTGTGTGTGTGTGTGTGTGTGTGTGTGTGTGTGTGTGTGTGCGTACGTGCGTGCGTGCGTGCGTGCGTGCGTGCGTGCGTGCGTGCGTGTGTTTTGCACAATAAAAAACTGTACAAGGTTAACATTATTTAAAAAAAGCATCGAAATAAGTGCAGGCGGGAAAAGAAACCCATACAAGGTTCTCGCCCTAGAATAATAAACATGTAAAAGTTAAAACATAGAATTCAAACAAGAAATGACAAACAACAAGTACCTTGAATGTGTGTGTGTGTGTGTGTGTGTGTGTGTGTGTGTGTGTGTGTGTGTGTGTGTGTGTGTGTGTGTGTGTGTGTGTGTGTGTGTGTGTGTGTGTGTGTGTGTGTGTGTGTGTGTGTGTGTGTGTGTGTGTGTGTGTGTGTGTGTGGGTGGGGGGGGTGTAGTAAGGCACTTTATATGTTGGAAGCGAATTTAGAGGCTTGATTCATCTTCAATCTATGTTTAAAAGTTAACAGTTAACAGTTAACAGTTAACAGTTAAAAGTTAAAAGTGTGTGTGTGTGTGTGTGTGTGTGTGTGTGTGTGTGTGTGTGTGTGTGTGTGTGTGTGTGTGTGTGTGTGTGTGTGTGTGTGTGTGTGTGTGTGTGTGTGTGTGTGTGTGTGTGTGTGTGTTTAACTTAACTATAGTTTAGTTAAGTTAAACTTCCTACTAAGGCGCCATGTGTTGGCCATCTGGCCAGTGATGATGTGATACAGTTACCCATATATGGAGACCCCTGTTACCCATATATGGAGATCCATGTACTGTATATGGAGATATACTGTGAGAGCCCTAGAATGCTTACACAGATATTGGCTGTCTTGGCATACAGACGTCTGCCTGAGCAAATATTGATGACATCAGGGAACTCCATATATGGGGACACAGATATGGGCTGTCTTGGCCATCTGTCTTGGCCATATATGGATTCTGTTAGTGTGGTATGTGACTGATGTGGCCTCCATATATGGGCATTCCCATATGAAGTCCTGTTAGATATGGGCAGAGCACAAAGGCATATAGAGAAGTCTGCCTGAGCAAATATTGATGACATATATGGGTATAAAAGGATTCTGTTAGTGTGGTTCCCCATCACAGTGTTGTCAGAGCGTGATGTCAGAGTGGCAAACCCATTCTGTTAGTGTGGTTCCCCTGACATCACAGTGATGTCTGTTAGCGTGATGTCAGAGCGGCAAACCCATTCTGTTAGTGTGGTTCCCCTGACATCACAGTGATGTCTGTTAGCGTGATGTCAGAGCGACTTACAATAAGCAAATAAACATCACAATAATAAACAAGATTAAGTGTCAGTACATCAACAGCAATATAACAAATGTGAATGAATATATATCTAGAAAAAAAAAGTTTGGGAAGTTTGGGTTCCCAAACTTCTTTGTTTCAGGGCACCCCATAAATATTTGTTTTAATCCGAGGCACCCCTAAATTATAATTTTCACTCCCAGCACCTTATATTTATAGCATATCATCGTTGGAAACCTTGTATGTCCAAAACCGTTCGGTTTGTATTTATCATCTATAAAATGTACTAAACTAGTGAAAACAGCAGAACTACAAGCACACAACGCCTCGCATCGCGAGGCGTTGTGTGCTTGTAGATCGGTGCCACAGTCTTGTATGATGAAGCAGGGCCTTGCTTTACCAAAAGACGTACACATTTGAAACTTGGAGATACGAGGTTTCTCCCCGACAGTGACGATATTTTAGTGATTATGTTGTGAGGAAAACGTTGAGATAATAGCCATTTTGGTTAGAACTGACTGAAAATAATTTTGTACTTCAAGTTTAAAATGATACTAAATATTTTTTCAAGTGTCCAAATAACTTCCAAATATTATCAAATTATCTCGCGGCACCCCTGGACTGCTGTCATGGCACCCCAGGGTGCCCCGTCACCCACTTTGAAAACCCCTGTTATACAGAACGATGCTCTATGATCCAACTTAAGAGTTCAGTATACTGTGCATAAGTTATTTGTTTTATTCTATTCCATGCCTTAATATAGTTCGATGTTATGAATATGTGGTTATCAAATAGCCATTTAATTAGCTGACTTTAGCTGACTGCTGTGGGCATGTGCTACCAGGGGATAGGAGATAGCATATCCTTCTCATTTCTAGCCTTTTGCTTATAAGATCACAACTGCAGCAATGATATGGATGACTGGATTTCTGTGTCGGCAACCTTCTGTTAAATTCTTACATATAGTGGATGCTATAGGCTAAATCACTAATTCTAAGGCTCCAAATTGATCTTCATTAACCCTAAGATGAACCCTTTTCATTTGCTTTGGAGCAGCTCTGCGGTGATTGGCTGGAACCCTTCCAGAACGCTTATGCTCCGTCCGTAATAGCTGTCTGTCTGCTTGAGCCTAACAGGACATACTGCATCTGTCCATCATAGGTTAGGTGGAGGTGGAGGTGAAGAAGGTGGAGGAAATTGGATAAAGGGAGGATAGATACAGTAAATAACAGTAGATTTACTGTATGCAGTAGAGAGAAAGATTCAGAGTGCACACTCAGTTCAAAGACAAACACGGTACTTATTAGACGCTCTCTCTCTCTCTCCTTCAGGGACGTGCAGAGAATGTTAGAGAGGCAGGGGCTGACATTTCTAAAAGGGAAAATAACAAACCTCTAAGCTCACAAGCTTGGAGGTCGGCTCCCGGTATTTTCGGTGCTTGATACCACACTGAACTAAACATAATCAAGTCAATACTGGAGATACGGCATGGATATCTACACAGAGAGGGCAATTCTTTCAACATAAGATGCTGCATTCAAGTTCAGGAGAGTTTGGACAAGGCTGCCTTCATGGCATGGAAAGAGGGCATTTGCATTTCTTTATAGGAAAAACTGCATTCATGGTTTGGAGAGGGCACTTTTTACTCAAGCCCCCTTTGATGATGTCTATGTGTGCACGTGCCTGCTCTTCTTTGCTTTGTCTCCTCCATCCCTCTTTCCTTTCCATCTTTTCCATTCCTTCCCGTAAGGTAATGCTCATCGATCTGTGCTTGGAAGAGATATTGCTAATTCGCTGAACCCTGCTCGGCCCCCTTCTCTCTGCCCTGGGCTGCTTGTAGTAGTTCATCCCTAATGCCCCCTTTTCTCTCTGCTCCACTCAGCTGGAGCCGAGGGCCCCCAGCCAGAGACGCGTTTAACCCATTTAGGCCTAGGATTATTGACTGCTTAACTATTATAAAATAGCAGATATACAAGCTCGCTGCGAGCTTGTAGATCTGCTATTTTTGAGCGGTGGTCACACCGTCTCCATAGCGTGGCCGTGTGTGTATCCGTCTATGTATGTGGGTCCGTATGTAGCCTAAGTACCCCTGGTGACCAGAGAGGTGCTGTTGAGTCTAGTCTGCCCTGAGCATCAACTGCAATACCAGTGGTGGCCTGAGTGACATGGATGGATGGATGGCTCTCTCTCTCACACGCAAGCAAGCACCCCCCCCCCCCCCCCCCCCCATATATATATCTTTTTATTATTATTATTTTTTAAATATTTTTTAAATATTTTTTATTATAATTATTATTATTATTATATATTTGTTTTGCTGTTGCGCAGCCTCCACGACCACCGCTCAGTTCACACGGGTGTGATTTTTTTTTGCAAGTCTTTGAATATATCTATTTAAAAGCGAACATTTGTAACTCAAATATTTGCTTCTGGGTGGTCCCTGGAACAACATATTTTGAGATGGGGGTCCGTGGCCAAATACATGTAATTTTGGGGGTCCTTGACATGAAAAAGTTTGAGAACACCTGATTTTGATTTAGAAGTCGGGTCAAAGATTGGGTCAAAGATATTCAAAGACTTGCACACATTTTCACGATTTTTCAAAAATAGCAGATCTACAAGCTCGCAGCGCGGCACTCGGTGCCGCGCTGTGAGCTTGTATATCTGCTATTTTTCAATAGTTAAAGCATAAAATAATGGTTAGAGTGGTTCAAATCTAACACGACTCGGGCGCGTTACCGGTATTTGAGAGTTAACCCTGCGGCCTCGGGCTGCGGCAGGGGGGCTGCAGCCTCGCAGCAAGGCAAGACTCCACTCTGGAACAAGAGTTGTGCTAACGATGTCGGTGCCAGAGTGCGAGCGAGTGCCAAGTGAACTGAGCTGAACTGAACTGCCTAACTTGGAAGGGCAGATGCTTTCGGGCAGGCTTTTGTTGCCGCTGTAAAAAACCTCCCGCGGCAGACGCCGACTCATTCATATTTCATATATTTTCTAAACACGGCGCGGCTGTGTTTCGTCGTGTTTGAAAACAACCGATCTTCAAGCTAACGACGCGTCGTTGTTCATCTTGGGAATTTAGCAAGTGTAAGCGTAGCTATCGAATGAATTCTGATTTCAAGCATGAAGCTACTGATTAAATCTGACAAAGCTCCAACCACCCCTTCAAAACAAAGCCATAAGCTGATAAGAGGAGATTTACTGATGTTGATCAGCAAATCCATAAACCATAACAACGAAACAAAATAAAACCCCAAGTAACAATGCAATGAATGACTGAACACATATTTCTGACACATTCTAATACCCTATTAATGTGTTTTTCTTACTTGCCTTACTTGCTTTTTGAAAGACACAGAGCCGTAGTGCACTCATCAACACACACACACACACACACGCACGGTCGCATGCACACAGACACACACGCACGCACGCACGCGCACACACACACACACACACACACACACACACACACACACACACACACACACACACACACACACACACACACACACACACACACACACACACACACACACACACACACACACACACACACACACACACACACACAACACACACACACACACACACACACACACACACACACACACACACAGTACACAGCCCTAGGCTCTAAATGTCCCCCATCCTTCTGTCGGTCCCTGTCTCTTCCTGACTGCGACATGGGGATGCTTAGCTCTCCACTCATCCATCACCTCGCTGACACACAGGGTGAACCTTGACACACAGAAGCTACAATTAAACTCACCCATTAGAATCTAGAGCCAGCAGGAACTGTGGCAACTTTGCCAAGGTCAAAGAGTTGACATGGAAAGTTCACTCGCTTTTCTTCAGTGTGTTCGGTGTGTGTGTGTGTGTGTGTGTGTGTGTGTGTGTGTGTGTGTGTGTGTGTGTGTGTGTGTGTGTGTGTGTGTGTGATTGTGATTGTGATTGTGTGTGTATGGTAGGGATGGGACTATGAATATTTCATATCATGATTATTGTGACAAAAGAAATCACGATTTACGATATTATCACGATAATCAAAATTATTATCCCGGGGAGGAACATTTGCCAAAAAATAGCTCGAGCTTGTAGATTGGCTATTGTTTTGGCAAAGACATTTGATTGAGAGTGAAAAAAAGACTGTATCAAGTATGTATATTATAAGTACATTTTACCAATTATAGAGGGTTTAAGTGGTACAGCTCGGCAAATAAAAGGTGAATTGATCCCAGTGCATGACGGAGGACGATATCACAATAATTGAAATCTCCACGATACGATTATCGTGAGTGTTTTTTTATCACGATAAACGATAATATCGCGTATCGTCCCATCCCTAGTGTATGTGTGTGTGTGTTTAGGAGAGTGGAGCTCACACTGCAGGTATAAGGTAAAGGCAAATTGGTTTGATTACTCTAAATGATTATGAGGTCTTAACTGTATTGACAGAATGTAGACCTCAGCTCTTCATGGGAAAGTGGGACGGTAAAAGCAATTTTCCTTGATTTAGTTTTTCGATTGGTGTAATAAAGTCTCAGGAGCAATATATTAAACACTTTCACCCCACCCTCCCTATTTCAGGCATGTCATTGTATCTATATGCCCATTATGGCATTAATGGCAGATCTACCAGCTAAACAAAGTATATACAGTAGGGCTAAGTAGTTATGGGCAGAAAATGTATGTTATTTAAATGTCACTTTCATGGCCTTGCTGCAAGTGAGCCTTCTGGTGCTGTCTTTGATATGATTGCTGCGACCTGCTTGATGTTCTTCAATAGATGTTTACATGTCTTTCAAGAGTACAAAGTTGTTTTTGATGGAGCTACAAAAGGGAAAAGTTGGTGGCTTCTATTAGAAGCTGTGTGCGTGTGCGTGTGTGTGTGTGTGTGTGTGTGTGTGTGTGTGTGTGTGTGTGTGTGTGTGTGTGTGTGTGTGTGTGTGTGTGTGTGTGTGTGTGTGTGTGAGAGGGGGGAGGGGGTGTTAAAAAGTTAGGAAGAAAATAGCTTCAATAAGCTCAAAACTAATTTAATGTGATGCGTTGTGATCTTAGATCGTACATTTTCAGTATTTTTACATGATACCAATGTACAACAAAGAGTCGATTAGACAAAACCCGTTAAACCTTTTCCACATTGATATATAATCCTTGTTTTTATATCCAAAAAACACACCTTTCGATTAATCAAAAGCCTTAACGATGGAATAATCACTAATAAAAGAACCGCTATTTGCAGCCCTAGGGCAGGGGTCCTCAATAGGCGGACATTTCTGAGAAATCTCCGCACAGTTGTATCTGACGATCGGACTGACTGTGTGTGATTTGTGTTTGTGTGTGCGTGGGTGTGTATGTGCTCATAGTCATTCGCTCAAACACATACACAGGCTCACAAGACACACCCCTACGCCAATTTGCAAGCCCACAAAGCGTAGCGGGTGCAACGTGCTGTGGGCTTGTAGATCAAAGGTTTTCCTTCCCTCCGAAGCAGCGCTCTCCATGCTGCTCCCCCCTCCCCTCCCCTCTCCACACACTCATGCCGCTCGCTGCCTGAAAAAGTTGCTAAAACCTCTTGGAAACCATTGCTCCCACTGGATTAATAACTTAGAGATCTTCTACCTTTGGCTGTTCAATTGGAGAGGACAACAGCAACACATTAATATCCACGATGTAAGGCTCCAACTGCTTGCATTAGACGAGAAATAGTCGCGAAACTCGCGATGCGTGATCATGCGTCTTTAACAATGTGATGTGTCGTCGCATATTATTGCCAGCTATCCTAGGCTGTGTTAGGTTAATAACTATGACTCGTTGACCCTGATTTGACTGGCCATTTGACATAGGCAACCAGCAGTCTGGCTTGTGCAGTACGTGTGTCAACTGAATGTCAAGTAATCCTCTCCCCCTCACGCTAAGTTTCACTTTATTTTCCATTCTGAACGACAAGCCTAATATTGCATTCATGCTCTTTAGTTTCCAATAATTAAACTATAAGCCAGTGTTTTATTGCTACACAATAAATGTAAATAATGTAGCCTACTCTACATGCATAAATAATTATCCATTCATCCATCCATCCATCTTCAACCGCTTATCCAGCATCGGGTAGCAGGGGTAACAGTCCAACTGAGATTTCCAAAGTTCCAAATAATAATAATAATAATAATAATTAAAATAAACAATTCTAATGATTATAAAATAAACATACATACATACAGTACATACTGTATAAATGTATCCGCCTTATTTCGCCTTCGCCTTTTTTTCCGGACCCGGACCTGTTTCAAAAAAATATTTCTGGACCTTCAAGATTTGTATTTGAGGACCCCTGCCCTAGGGCTTTGTCCCTCTCTCTCATGTCTCTCCTAAAAGGTGACACTGTGAAAGACAGCCGAGGCTCGTGAGCGCCAGACAGAATGGTGTTTACGGTGCAACAACAAAGGCATGACATTTAGAAAATGCTACATGCAAATACTGTATCTTTCTCTCTCTTGCCTCTCTGTCTCTTCCCTTCGTCTCTCTCACTCTGTCTTCCTTACTGCTCTCTCTGTCTAGTACTCTAGGTGACCTTGTCTTTCTCAGTTTATCCTCCTTTCCCCTCATCCAGCTTTCCTTACTCTCTTCCAGGGGCATCAATTGGGTATGGCAGGGGTATGCAGCTGCCATACCCCGGGTCCAGGGGGGAAGATAAAAGTTAGTTCTAAATATAAATCCATGAATGTCTCTTTGTCTATCTGTGCTGGTTATTATGTTGGTAAATTACAGTAAAATAACTACAAATGCAAAATTTAACAAAATGGTCACTTTAACAAGGTATTATAATTATATTATAGGTATATATAATTATATATTATATGCACTTCTTCTTAAAATAAATGTATCATGCCTGTTGCTAAGGTATGGCAACATGACTGGTGTCTTGCACGCGCGCCTTCGCGCGCGTGCAAGACACCAGTCATGTTGCCATACCTTAGCTTTTTCTGAACTGACGCCACTGCTCTCTTCTCCCATCCCCTACACCTGAAAATGTAAATAGGGGGAAATTTACATGGCTTTAAAATATGTACATACTAAGCTTGTTGTCAATCACCATATGGTTTTCATGTGGAATGCTGAATGTCGGTCTCAGTCTCAGTGTTGGTCTCGGCAGGTGAGACACAGGGAGGCTATGCTTGCGTGTCGGGAGGAGGAAGTGGCTGTGTGAAATCTTTCAGCCACAATTTACTTTCTCGCAGAGAGCTTTTCTCCCCGGAGGCTGCAGTAGTTCTCGCCTTTTCCCTTTTTTTTTCTCCTCCTAACCGAGCTAAACTCTGATTGGCTCCAGGGCCGTTTCCCACGTGCCAATCAAACTCGTCTAACTTAATTAACCACTAATCTTTCAGTTATCGGCTTCCTATAGGCGGGAGCTGGAGTTACGGTACTTCAATCCCCCCGCTACTTTCTTCTGCACTGCTCCCTATAGCGTCATCAGCCCGCACCCCACCCCACTCCCCAAGAGCTTTAAGAGGGGTCTTACAGAACCCTTACCCCAAGCCCGTCCCACTCAAACCAGAACAAACGCTACATGGCCTGTCATCAAAAAAAAAAAAAAAGTAAAAGGAATCCGTTGACGTAATCTCACTTCAGCGGGTGGGGCCACTGATGCCAGCCACCCACAGGAAATTGAAAGCGGGCTCGGGGAGAGTGACAAGACACTGTAATTTTCATAAACATAAAACAAACACACACAGACACACACAGACTCCAACTTGCCCTTGCCAGGAGGGAGTTGATGATGGACAGATGGGGAGGAATGTAATGAATCATCCCCCCCCCTCCCCCGTAGGAAGGAGGATGAGAAGGAGGATGCTGAAGTCAGGGACAGATATTGATGTCTGCCGTCGTTCCACTATCGTCTTTAATAGAGTCGTCGCCCAGTCTTTTCTCTCACCCTCTCCTGCAGGCTGACAATTACGCCTGATGTAATCTATACTTAGCCGTGTGACGTGTCTCACAGCGAAAATAGCCGATCTGCACCACGTTGCGTGCTTGTAGATCTTATTTTTTGGGGCACTAGACACGATGCACAAATAAGTCCCGTTCAAATTGGGCTTTACACTGCACCTGAAATCTGAATCCTCATCCGTTTTCTTCCTTTCCTCAGAGCATTTGCTGAATTTGGGTATGTAGGAATGAGATGTAATTTTCGCTAGTTTGCACAGCGCATGTAAAAAACAGGCATTAATTCCTAATGCGGGATCAGTCACTCTCTCGCTGCCTTCTCCAGCTTTGCGTTCTGCTCACGTCCTTCAAAGTAGGCGAGGGGCAAAGAGAAATAAGGAAGATAGCTGTTACTATGCTGTTGGGACTGCTGCGCTCTGGCTTTGATGTTTTACTGAGACCAGTGAGGTGTGGACACTAGTGCTTTGACCTTGTCTCAGAAGCTTCTGCAGGGAAATCTTTTTTGTAAGGGCGGGTGGGAAAGATACATATATATATATATATATAGTATATCTATGTGTGTATGTGTGGGTGGAAGCTATGAATTTATGTAATTACCCTCAGTCCATGCATATTTAGACCTGAGTCAAAGTACCATGACATTGTGCAGTACTCTGATCTAAGTACATGTATATGGTAAGGATAACATGTTTAATCATTGACTAATTCAAGGAAAGTGGCTGTAAAGCAGTAATGATATGTCATAATTATGTATTCTCAGTTCGGCACAACATTGGATAATGTGTTATTAAGCGAAGCAAATGTAATGATAAGATTTTTGATCATTTGGTTTTAAAATGATGAAAATGAAAAAAGCTGTATTCTGTCTGTTCTTTCTACCTTGGACACTGGGGGCGTGGCTGCTGAGGCGTACTTTTTGCATATTTCCCAGGATGCACTTTGGCACGTACAGGATATTTGTCTATTGAGAGTTGTTGTTTGTCTAGTTATTTGAATATGGGAATAGGTTAGGGGATTAAAACACCTTCTAGATAAAATCTAAAGTTTTCTGGAAAACTTCATGTTGCTATATATATATATTATATATATATATATAGCAACAACTAAAAATGACACAGAGGCTTTCCCAGACTGAAAGATCCAGAAACGTATAGGTTTAACTTACTTACTGCCAAAAATAACCTGTCTATGTAGCTGCCTGCCAGGCCCGATAAACCCGAGAATTTTATACGCTTTTTTTATCGCCCCCGGAACTAAAAAAGAGGAACTAAACCTCTCGGAACGGTTTCTTCACAGACCCATTTGATCGCTGCACTATTACCATGGCAACCGGCAACCAAAAGCAAATTTCGTCCCTCCGAGCCATGGGATGGTTCACACACTGTTTATACAACACAGGAGCCAGTTCCTGAATGGATTGTCTGTTTTTCACAGTTAGTTTTTTTGTGTTGAAGCTGTGGACAACATGCATATGTTAAAAGGTAAGAGAAGACAGGCAGTGAGCTACATAGGGATTTTCTCTGGACTATCGGGGGTTGCGATCAATGAGTTTTAACACAGGTCTAAATGGGTTATTTTGGTGATTTTTGTTGATATACAGTATGTGTTGTTTTTTACTGCCATGGCTGTGGTTCCCTGATTCTCTTTGTGCGTCACTCTGTACCGTGCTTTATGATTTGTTTTACGATGATTTACAAGCACCTTGTGAGCTTGTAGATTGGCTGTTTTGTCATGCGACACCGTATAGTACAACAGGGTACAAAACAGAGCTATAGAAGCTTGGAGTTCGGGTGGTGGTCGCTGCCTCCGATAGGAAAGTTGCTGTCTTGAGTCCTGTGCAGGTCTGGAATTTTTTCATTTTAGGGGCAAGGCCACTTGGCCTTTGGTGTTGTCCATTTTTTGAGGGCACAAAGGCCAAATGCCAGGTCAGGAAGGCCATCAAATTATTATTTTTATGATTATAATTATTATCAAATTATAATTATGATTATGGTATTTAAAATGTGATCCATGCTCAACCCATTGCCCAAAAAAATGGGGACTCAACACAAGACATGACAAGAAAGAGACACTGGTGTCTACATAATATTGACAAGAAAGAGACACTGGTGTCTACATACTGTATTGACAAGAAAGAGACAGAGAAGAAAGTGGTACCTGGGGCATTAAGGCCACTGTGGCCTCAGGGAATGCCATTTTTTGGAGGGGCACAAGGCCAAACTGAGGCAGCAAGAGCCGCTGATACAAACGACCTACGGCCTGGTCGCGACTTAGGCCACGACTTGGAGGTCGTAGGTCCCGGTTCTGGAGGTTTTGCGCGATCTCGGTCGTAATTCAGCGACCTGGGAAGTCCGCGATCGAAACTCTACGCTTGCTAAGGGAAGGGACGCGAGTTTAGAAACTCTACGCTTGCTAAGGGAAGGAGCGCCGCGATCGAAACTCTACGCTTGCTAAGGGAAGGGACGCGAGTTTAGAAACTCTACGCTTGCTAAGGGAAGGAGCGCTCGTTTTCAACAGCGTCGGCAGGTTAGCTACTCAGTGTCGGCAGGTTAGGGTTAGGGTTAGGGTTAGGGTTAGGGTTAGAGTTGGGGTTAGGGTTAAGGTTAGGGTTAGAGTTAGAGTTGGGGTTAGGGTTAAGGATAGGTTTTGGTGCACCTCGCGCGGTCCAAGTGACTACAATGGAGCGCTTCCTACCTCCGGTTCAGCCAATCACAAGCTTCAAAAGGTTGAATAGCGCTGCTGCTCTAGAATATTCTGCAAAAAGACCTTTTAAATACGACCGCGGACTTCCCAGGTCGCTGAACAACGGCCCGATCGCGCAACAACGGCCCGGGGACGACCGAGGTGGCGCAACCACGGCCGGGGGTCGCGAAACTAGACCGGCCGCGACCTAACAAGTATGTACCGCGAACTACGACCTCCAGAACCGGGACCTACGACCTCCAGGTCGTGGCCTAGGTCGCGACCAGGCCGTAGGTCGTTCGTATCAGCGGCTGTCTCTCAACTGAGGGGCAACGACAGCCATGGCCTTCATGGCCTCCCTGAAATTCCTGCCCTGGTCCTGTGTATTATTATCAGTATTATGATGACGGCAGAGCTGTTACAGCAAGACAGTGATGCGTCAACAGGTCTGATTTCAGCCCCTCACAGAAAATCACTTTTTGGTTTATGTGGTCAAATTTCTCAGTAAAACAACATAGCTACCAATTTCTTTGTACATGTTTTCAGCCATGGCTGGCTATTTAAGATGTTTTTTTGTTTTTTTTTAAACAAATTGAATTCACTTCACAGCCTCTTTAATATAATAATTTCCTGCCCTCAGCCTTACATGGGGACCAGTCTTTGACAAGCTGTGTTTCTGATTTATTTTACTATTACTGTATATAGAGGATAATTATACAAATATATGCTTTTATATACTTAAGCACTTTTCAAAAGCCTACTAGTGTACAAACGGTTTCACTTTCAGCTAAAACATGGTTCAGTTGTATTGTTGTGTCGTTAGGATGGGCTTGCCTGGCTATGCTTGTTTCACTTGTCAGGACTCAGACATTACTCCTGCCTTGCCATCGCCTTGTAGAGTAATGATTTGCTTACACGGCATTTCTCAGCAGTTAATAATGTTTCGCATTGACTGTGGGGCCACAGGGGAGCATGGTGGGAACCATTTCGGATCATACGGTGATGATAAAGTGTAGCCAGTTGGTGTCGATATATCAGTACTGAAATTGGACCTGAGACGGCCGCAGTGGGGAGCTTTAATGTTCCCAGATTATTTATACACTGTAGTTTTCAAAAGGTTTTACTCTGCGTATTTGTGATACAAATAAGTTGGCCGAGTCCTGAAATGGCAGTATCATACCCATGATGCATTGCGCAAATAGCCAGAGCCGAGCTGAGCCGACCTAAATTCAGCTATTACATTAAAATGGCTGTGTTTAGGTGTCGCATTAGACATGGTTAAATGTAGCTATTAGAAAAATGGCTGTGTGTGTTATGTTTAGATATGGGATTGGTGTGGTTAAGGTCAGGGTAAGGATATGGGAGGGTGGTTAGCCAATGAGATTTGTGTGACCTTAAGTAGAGCTTGTAGAAATTGGGAACTGGTACCGGTTCAGGACCCAGGATAACAAATAATGCAATGTTATTACATTCTACTGAATAGCCCCTGCATTCCCTCTGGATTTCAGTCACTCTGGTTAGCAGTCCGGAAAATGAATGAAATAATATGTTATTGTAATGCAAATTTTGGTAGCACAATGGATATGAATGAGTTAAATGTTCTTCATTGCTTCCTTTTTAACATTCCTCATTTGACGTTTTGTCAGTTTCTCAGCATTCACATTGGTTTTCTTGCTCCTGGCAATACACTGGCTATGTGCTGTGAAACATATTTGCATTCTGTTGAATATGCCATTTTATGTGCGGTTTGTCGAACATTACTTGTGCTGTAGCTAAACGTGCCAACTAGCCAACTCTGCGAGACAACCTTACTGTAGCTCCAGTTATGTGCCTCTAATTGGGTGGAGTGGTGTCGTTTGAATGCACTCAGCGGGACGCTTCACAAGGACTTTTTGTAGTCTGACCACACACGCTGCATTACTTGTGCTGTTCAATTATTGGACATTGCCTCCCTCGGGGTTCCTCTGCTTCTTCTTAATTCCACCCCATTCCTCCTTTCATTCCTTTCCTGTTCCTCCATCTCCCCTGTGCCATCCCTCATTCTCTCTCCTCCACTTCCAACTCCTCCATTCGACCGCCTCTCTTCCCCTCAACACAACTATCCCTGTCTTGTTCCGTCTCTCTCTCTCATCCCCTCTCAATCAGTCCCTTCCACCTTCTCTACCCCTCCAGCTGTCCTCTTATGGCTAACGGGAGGCTCACTCGTCTGTAGCCTAAAGCAAGGGTCTTGGTCCGGGACCCCTAGGCCAGGGGTTCCTCAAAGTTACTACAGGGGGGCATCCAAATCTTTGTGTGATAGAAACTTTATTCTCCTTTTTTGAATTAACCACTTGAACCCTTGTGTCCATTTTCTGAGATCTTTAGCCAAGAATAGCAGATCTACAAGCTCACAACGCCTCGCGCTGCGAGGTAGTGTGAGCTTGTAGATCGGCTATTTTCAGCAAAGAGATTTGGTGTAGAGGGGAAAAAAGAGCACACTAAGTACAGAGTGAAAGGTCAGGTTTATTAAGTATTAACGGTTCAAGTGGTTAAATATCTGAAAACACAAATTGACATGAATCCAGAATACACTGATGATTGTGCTGTCAAACGATTAAACTACCGGTATATGGAATCTAAGAAAAGGTTGTGGGGGTCCCTGCTTCATCTCTCTCTCAACTAAGGGGTCCTTGGCCTGAAAACCTTGAAGACCCCTGGCCTAAAGCAAACACGTGGATGTCCACCTCTTGAGCCGTCGACATGCCTCGCCAATCCTTCCCCTTGCACTTTTTTGCGGGCTTGCAGACACGCGTGCAAACGGCCATATCAAATAAACAAATAAAGTATGCAATTGATTTTGTATTCATTTATTTGTCAGGGACAATGCACATTATCAACACGTCGGTTTTCCCATCAATGTAAATGGGCCAGAGTAACCAGAAGCTAGTTTTCATCTGTAGTCCCTGAGCAGGCTGTTAAAAAGTGGTGATAAAACAATCAAACCTTTTCTCTACAACGACCCTGACCTTCTGCAATGCCCGGAGCAAGAGAGAGACCAAGGGTAGGAGAGACTACACAGGAGCAAGAACTAAAAACGTGAGCTTGGGAGGCGAATAGATAAAACCACAGACACACACAGGGATAAAAAGAGAGACAGATTTATCAGTGGTGGTAGCGGCGCGCTCTCTGTAGCAGATGGTCTGGATTTGCTATATGAGGCAATTTCTTCTTCCCCTTCTCCCATTTTCGCTCGCTTGTTTTATACAGTCCCTGAAACCAGTTCTTTTGTTTTCACTGAGCTAGCTATTAAGTGTGTGTGTGTGTGTGTGTGTGTGTGTGTGTGTGTGTGTGTGTGTGTGTGTGTGTGTGTGTGTGTGTGTGTGTGTGTGTGTGTGTGTGTGTGTGTGTGTGTGTGTGTGTGTGTGTGTGTGTGTGTGTGTGTGTGTGTGTGTGTGTGCGTGCGTGCGTGCGTGCGTGCGTGTGTGTGTATGTGTGCGAGCGTGTGTGTGCGCAAGCGTGTGTGTGTGTGTGTGTGTGCGTGCGTGCGTATGTGCGCGTGTTTGTGTTTTGTGAATGTGCAGCTAGCCTTGGCTCTTGTTTTGGGGCAAGCCATTCTAAACTAATATTCCCTCTGTCCTCCATTTATATGGCTGTCAGAAGACAATAAAAGCCACAGACTATCTACAGTATCTGCCTAATGGATGCTGTGTTGCTCACTCTCAATGAGTACACACTACAGACACCAAGGACAAGCTCACAATGCATTTGTCGCGCTGTAGGGTTGGAGGCGGTAACCGCCGTACCGCGGTATACCGCGGTATACCGAGGTCTACCGCGGTGTCATTGTGCTTACCGCGGTAAAAAGACAAAAAAAGGTCTATTTTTTATTGGAAAACAAGCAAGTTTTAAAACGGGGGAGAAGCGAGGACCGCATGCGCTCCATGCCGCTCTGCTCTGGGCCGTGTACCACACGTTGGAAGCCACATACGTCACTCACACACAGACCTGCACAGTGCACACAGTGCACGCAGGGCAGTAGAGTACGGAGCACAAACTTAAACTTTCTCTGTAATCCACTCGACACAAGGATGTTAACTCATTCCCCGCCTCCCCCGATAGTCCCGAGAAAATCCCAATGTCGTTCCCCGCCAGGCCCGATAGTCCCGAGAATTTGCTTTTATATAATGTAATGTTTAATTACATTCTTCCACAGCCCGTCACAAAGTCTGAGCCTTTTATCTTAAAGGGAACCTAAAATATCACACATCAAAGTAAGTGTGTTTGAAAAAAATACTGTAATAATGTATAAATTGCAATACAAATGTATAAATCTCCCCATAACCCACAGTGAACTGGCAAAAGACGCATTTGAGCTCAAAAGGCTGGCTGCCGGAAAAAAAAAGAGAAGAAAAAAAAGTGTGAGAACAGCTGTGTGTGTGTGTGTGTGTGTGTGTGTGTGTGTGTGTGTGTGTGTGTGTGTGTGTGTGTGTGTGTGTGTGTGTGTGTGTGTGTGTGTGTGTGTGTGTGTGTGTGTGCTTCCCTCCAGGACCACTATATCTCTGTTTCAGTGGTCCCTGTTGGACCCCCTGATGGTGTTCAGTCCCATAAAAAAACAGTGCTATCAGTGAGATCTGCCTCTCTCTCTCTCTCTCTCTCTCAAGACACAAAACACACAATTATCGCCAATTCGCCATATAAATGCTTCTAAAACGTACCTGATAATGATGATGGTTGATTTGAATCCACACCCTGGGTTATAATCCATATATCCAGGCTATAATATTAGTTTTGTAATGGTATTTAGTCCACAAACAAGCCATGATCGCCTTTGCAAAGGTGGGGGTCCCTGGTCGCCTTTCTAACGGAACCAATAAGGGGTCCGCGGGTCCAACGCTTCGCCGACCTCCCAGAGCAGTGCGGAGTTACATAACATTGTAAAATCAATCAATAAGCCGATCATTTGTTACATAAAGTTCACATGATCCAGTTGCAGGGACAAGTGGTCCCTGTCGATGGGGTCTCACAAAGGGGGTCCCCTGGTCTCCAGCCAACACTTAGGGAACCAGGTGGGCGTGGGGGTCCCTGGCCCACGCTCCACCAAAACAAGCATCAACTACAGCCAACAAGCGATCGATCAACTACAGCCTCGCCTCGTTAGCAAACTGCGTCTGCCCTGCTCTAGCCAGGGCAGTGCAGAGGATTTTTTAGGGGCAGGGGGAGACATTTTCTAACATGTGCTAGAATGTGAAAATAGCAGATCTACAAGCTCTACAAGCTCTCAAAGTGTCGCAGAGCGACGTGTTGAGAGATTGCTGATCACCTTGTTGAACAAATGTCATAGCAATCCATTCTAGAGGTGTATTCTAGAAGTGTTATTGCGACCGTCAGGGAGCAGTTTACTATGAAAACCTCCACCGGCCGTCCGTCGGTCGGTCACACGTCACACGTCACACCTTTGCCCTGCTCATATCTCCGCATCAGTATATAGGGCTTGTTTGTTTATTGTATGACATCACGCCACATCATCAGCTGTGGACTCTGTGATGTCATCGTATCGCATCAGTATATAGGGCTTGTTTGTTTATTGTATGACATCACGCCACATCATCAGCTGTGGACTCTGTGATGTCATCGTATCTCCATATATGGCCATCTCCGTATATGGAGATATAAGTCGTCCATGCCCAAGTATGGGCTGGTGAGGTCAGACTTTGTGTGATGCGTAGGTTATCTCAATATATGGAGATTCAACATTCCAGGCAATGCTCTCTTCCCTGGTGAGAATTGCCCCTTTATATAGGGCTTGTTTGTGTATTGTATGACATCACGCCACATCATCAGCTGTGGACTCTGTGATGTCATCGTATCTCCATATATGGCCATCTCCGTATATGGAGATATAAGTCGTCCATGCCCAAGTATGGGCTGGTGAGGTCAGACTTTGTGTGATGCGTAGGTTATCTCCATATATGGAGATTCAACATTCCAGGTGTAACTATGGCTACCCGTATGACGTGAGAGGTGGAGGTTGTGATATTTGTGGAGATAAGCGACCAACGGTCGCTTATCTCCCGATTAGGGAGTCTTACTGGTTGTAAAGACTCATGCCCCCTTTGATGTCAATGTGTGTGTGTGCACCTGTAGGCCTACAGAGCGCAACTAGCATTTACACACAGAAACAGAGAGACAGCGCCCCCAAGTGACTTGTAGCAGACTTGTAGAATACTGTAGCAGTAATAGTATATCAATGTGAACTTGCTGTTTTTGGTCAGACATAGCATATAAAAATATTTTTCTCTGCATTTTTCTAAACAGAAAATTCTAAAAATAATTCCTATTACATAATTACATTAGTACACTTATCTGATAAGTGCCTGACGCCATAAATACAAATATCAACTGAGTTATTCGCTCGAAAAGCCATCAATCACAAAAAGGTCAATATCTCCAGTTCTTTCAATTATAGCTGGATTTTGGTCAAAAATGGCTATTTTGAGATGGCTGCAACTATAGAAAAAAAAGCTTTTTATTTATTTATTTTATTTTTCGGTGAGACTAGAGTTTGTCCTGTTTCATTTGAGGTTCTGTATGACATTGTCGAAAAAATACAGAATTTAGGAAAAATGTCAATATAAAAAAAATATATCAATTTTTTTATTAAACAAAATGGCAGGAGAGCCATACAGTCAATGTTAAAATGGCGGCCAATGTGTTAATACATACCTTGTGTTGTGGCATATCTTTTTTTATTCATACGGATTACTGGCGGAGCGCGGGCCGCATGGACTAAAACCGAAAATGAAACTATTTTACTTTCTCCACCGCGTCGCACGTTGTGCTCCGTCCAGCGGCGCGTCGGCGATTTTATAACCTTTTCTGTCAAGTCTTGTAACTAAAACCTGTATATAGCAGCACTCAATCACTGCGATTTGAGAGTTGAGACGTGACGTGAGTTTACAGAATCACTGTACACGATCTGACTACCCTTCCTCTTCTGGTTTGTTCACACAGCTGTTTGTGTCTGAAAAGCCCAAGTAGCTAGCCTACGTTACTATGGTAACCCGACAGTGCAGATCTAAAAGCTCAGAACGCATCGCGGATGCGATGTGTTGTGAGCTTGTAGATCTGCTCCTTTGAAAGCCAGACCCGCTGTGCTGTACGGAGAAGTATAACTCGGCAGTCAGGCTGTGTCGCCTCTCCACTGTGGAGAGGCGACTTTTGGGAAGATGATTGCAATATTTTGGCTTATCGCCGAACCTTAATTAATAGATACTGGGGTGCGGTAATTACCGCAGTACCGGCGGTAAATGGGAAGACGGTAATCGCGGTAACAAAATGTCCATACCGCCCCAGGCCTTGTGAGCTTTTGTGTCTGCTATTTTCACTATTTTCCAAAATGTGGATATTTCTGGACTTTTTTCCATTTTTCGTGACGCCATGTTGAAAGTGATGAACCACACCCACACAAAGGAGACGTCTGGAAGCCAAACACGTTCTTATTCCAGGCATGAAGCAGCCAGAGCTGCTGGGCTCCGCTGTGGAGAGCTGGGTAAACAGAGGACTCACAAGCAAACACTTCTGAAGAACACTAGCAAACACTTAGAACACCGGTACAAGCAAACACTTTTGAAAAACCTAGTGTTCTTCTGCGCGCGCGTGTGTGTGTGTGTGTGTGTGTGTGTGTGTGTGTGTGTGTGTGTGTGTGTGTGTGTGTGTGTGTGTGTGTGTGTGTGTGTGTGTGTGTGTGTGTGTGTGTGTGTGTGTGTGTGTGTGTGTGTGTGTGTGTCTTTTGAAGGTGTTTTCACATTTTCAGTCAATTGGTCCTCACAAAAACATCAGGTTTGATGAAAGCCTGCCAAGTGCTAAAATGATCAAGCCAAATTAAGCAAAGTTTAAAAATGTTATATAAGGTGTATTTAATTAATGTGAATTCCATGAATTTCACAAAACACATCCAGGAGCCACTCACTGACTAATCACTATACTGTAGTAATCTTGCTGTCACTATTGTGTGCAGGACATAATAGGCGAATGTTTTGTGAAAATGAACGTGTAGGGAAAATAGCAGATCTGTAAGCTCAACGTGGCTCAATGTGGTGCGTGTGGTGCAATGTGCCAAAGTGATTTGTTATAGAGCAGGGGTCTTCAACAGGGGGTCGGGGACCCCTAGGTGGTCCTCAGAGTTACTACAGGGGGTCCTACAAATCTTCCAATCCTTTTTATATTAACAACTTGAACCCTAGTGTCCATATTCTGAGAACTGTAGTCAAAAATAGCAGATCTAGAAGCTCACAACGAGCTTGTGAGCTTGTAGATCGGCTATTTTCGGCAAAGAGGTTTGGTGTAGAGGGGAAATAGAGCAGATTAAGTACAGAGTGAAAGGTCAAGTTTATTAGGTATTGACGGTTCAAGTGGTTAAATATCTGAAAACACAAATTGACATGAATCGAAAATACACTGTTGATCTTGCTGTCAAACGATGAAACTATATGAAATCTATGAAAAGGTTGTGCCCTGCTTCATCTCTCTCCCAACTAAGGGGTCCTTGGCCTGAAAACGTTGAAGACCCCTGGTTTAAGTGGTTGGTTATTGTCAACATAGCCCTACAAAAAGTCCAGGAATGAAAAATTGCGGTTCTCCTGTTTACAAGTCCGGTTCATCTGGCCAAAACAAATAGCTCATATCCCGGAGGTCATAGAGCTCCTGTTTGTCCAGGAAAGTGTTGAAACAAGTCCCAGAGATGCATCATCATGGTGACGAACCTGGGCATTGTAGTTTTCATCATCATGGTGATGAACCTGGGCATTGTAGTTTTCATCATCATGGTGATGAACCTGGGCATTGTAGTTTTCATCATCATGGTGATGAACCTGGGCATTATGGGCATTGTAGTTTTCCTGGAACAACTCTATAAAGTGACACGGCAGGCAGATGCTTTATGGATCTCCATCCCTGTGCATGCAGTGAAAGCTTTTGTGTTGGCCTTATCCTTCAAGGAATTCGTTGTCCAATAGAGTAACGAAGTCATGACGTTGCTCGCTCATCCCCCGGTTCACGCAAGTTATTTCTCTATGGAGAATAACATTGAGTCATCTTAAAATCGTCTCATATAAGCATTGTGGTCCAAAAATAAACAAACGGTCTCTGCAATATTGTCGGGGAGGTGGCTCTGTATAGTTTATGATAGTCAGTCACCCATATTTTGATACATTCTGTTCCTGGTGAAATACTAATTCGGCGACAGTAACATTAGCGTTTTCTCACCATCAGTTGATTCTTCATATCCATATGAGTGAAACTGCTGAGATCATTTGTTTATGTTTGGAACACAGTTCTTATATGACGCGATATCAAAAAAGTCTATGGGAATTCAGAATTGGGAGGAAAAAAACGTGAACCAGGTAGGATGTATCAAACTTTGTTACTCTATAGGCTTTGATGCACAGCAGCCATTTTGGAGAGAAGTTGGGTCTCTTCTCACTTCCTTCAAAGGTTTCCAACGATACTAATGAAGGCTTTGTTCCATTTGATGTAGCACAGTGGTTCTCAAACCTTTTATTTCAAGGAACCCCATAACTCTGAGAGACTATGAAACCAAATGGATCCGTTAAGGTCCATTCGGTTCCATTTATGCACTCTCAGAGTGTACAAACCTTTTAAGGGGTCAGGAGTATCACAGCAGTAATTAGCAGTATCACAGCAGTGATGCGGCATTGAGAAGTTGCGTTACTTTGATGTGTGTGCGTCTATTGCCGTGCGTGTCGTGTCTTTGAATGTGTCTACGTTTAGGCATCGACGCATACAGGTTGTGTGATTGCAGTGTGTGCGTGTGTGCGCGCGCGCGCGTGTGTGTGTGTGTGTGTGTGTATGTGGTCCAATCGCTTCTCTCCCCGCGAGGTGTAATGCAGATGATTGTGTCACAGCAGGGACACCCTCTCTCTCCCAGCTCCGTGTCTAATTAACTTTACGCCTCATTTTATGTGTGTGTCCAGGGACGTGCTGGGCCCCTGATTCAGCCCGGGAAAAAGAGTTGGAGAGGCCCTCATTTTTATTTATTTTTGTTATATTTCGTCGTTGTCGGGTGGAAACCTTATATGTCCAAAACCGTTTGTTTTGTATTTATCATTTTAAAAATGATTTAAACTAGTGAAAACAGCCGATCTACGTGCGAGGCGTTGTGTGCTTGTAGATCTGCTGTTTTCACTACTTTAGTGCAACAGCCTTGTATGATGAAGCAGGGCTTTGCTTTGCGAAAAAAAGTATACATTTGATTTACTTTGTTGGCCACACAGCCCCCAAAATGGAACGAAGGCCGACATTTTATTTAATTTTTTTTCCTAATGGCCGGCCTGGACTGGCCGGGAATGAAGCGGCCGTTCGGGAGTTGTCCCGCTTTTCCCAATGGCCAGCACGTCCCTGTGTGTGTCTATGCATGTGTGTGCTTGTGTATATTTGTGCATAAACTTCTCTGCGTCCGTCCAAGCATGCATGCCTCGCACTCCTTACCTCATGCCGGTGCTGCAAATGAGACGGAATTATTCAGGAGGAATGTGAAATATTTAAAATCAGAGGGAAGTGTTGTTGTTGTTGTTGTTGTGCCTGGTAGTGCTGCAGAGCTACTGTAGGAAGGAAGGATCATTTGTCGGGCAGAAGCCTTGTATCCACACACAGCAGGGGTCTTCAACGTTTTCAGGCCAAGGACCCCTTATTTGAGAGAGAGAAAGATGAAGCAGGGACCCCCCACAACCTTTTCATAGATTCCATATAGTATTGTAGTTTCATCGTTTGACAGCACAATCATCAGTGCATTTTGGATTCATGTCATTTGTGTTTTCAGATATTTAACCAGAGCCGTCATTACCTAATAAACTTGACCTTCTGTACTTAGTCTGCTCTTTTTCCCCTCTACACCAAACCGCTTTGCCGAAAATAGCCGATCTACAAGCTCACAACGCCTCGCGCTGCGCTGCGAGGCGTTGTGAGCTTGCTATTTTGTGAGCTTTCTATTTTTGTCTAAAGTCTAAAAAAGGAGAATTTTTTTTCTATCACACAAAGATTTGGAGGACCCCCTGTAGTAAACACTGAGGACCGCCTAGGGGTCCCGGACCCCCTGCTGAAGACCCTTGACATACAGTACAGTATTTCCTCTTTTTATGTCCCCCCCCCGCCCCCCCCCATGAATGAATGCCCTATTGTGTACTTTGTTGCAAGACAGGAGGAAACATTGCAGATCTACAAGCACATTTTGAAAGGTTTTGCTCATAGGGTTTGCACTCTACGGTGACGATAATGTTGCAGGATGGAACAACGCATCGTTGGCAACACAGGATCTTTCCAACAAAAGCTGATTTTCAGGCTGTCAAGCTTGAAAATCTGTTTTTGTTGGCAGTACAAATCACTGTTTCCCAAACAGTGGGTTCTGGACTCATTTTTATGGGAGACGAGTAAATATCTCCTTTTATTTTATTTTATTTTATTTTAGGCCTTGTTATGTTATGTATAGTCTCTCAAGAACAGAACATGAAAAGGAACAAAACAGAGAGGGTGCTGTTTTTCCCTTTTATTTGACGATGGCTAGCCAGATTGTGTTATATATAAAATCAATCAAAAATCTTATAATTTCCATAGATTATAGCAGATCTGCAAGCTCACAACGTGTTGCTTCGCACCGCGTTGTGAGCTTGCAGATCTGGTATTTTCACTAGTTTCCCGGGCATAATGTTTAATTTCTCTTTTGGGTCTCGAGCTAAAAAGTTTGGGAGCCACTGGTAAATTGATGCTGTAGCCTGAAAGGCTAGTTTTGATGTGCTGTCCCCGGTCAGATGTTTAAAAGGCAGCCCGCATTTCAAACGAGGCAGCGGGGGCTGGCGTTGCTGGCACTGCACTGTAAAATCAGGCGTCCATTTGGTCACATTTGTATGCTTTCAGAGTTACAGAGAGATGAATTAGCACTCTACCGTGTGTAGGTGAGGAGGCATATTAGAGGAGAAGTGATGCCAACACCAGGTGCCCGTGTGTGTGTGTGTGTGTGTGTGTTTGTGTGTGTATTTCTTTGCCCCTTTGATGGTTCGTATGTGCGTTTGTGTTTGTTTGTGTGGGTGGATGCACTCGCGCACGCGCGCGTGTTTGTGAGTGTGCACAGTACTAGCGTCTAGACTAGACGTGATCATTAGGCCAGAGACAAGCTGTGACATGTCACATGGGAACAGCATGAAGGGCTGTGGACACGGTAAACAAGTAAACATTGTGATAACGAGAGGGGGACGTTAATGCATTAATTACCGTGTGTGTGTGTGTGTGTGTGTGTGTGTGTGTGTGTGTGTGTGTGTGTGTGTGTGTGTGTGTGTGTGTGTGTGTGTGTGTGTGTGTGTGTGTGTGTGTGTGTGTGTGCAAAGGAGGATCAACATCAAAGTCTTATTTAGTCCCGTGTGTGTACTCTGGTTATTAATAAAGGTGACCTCAGTTGAGTTCAACTGTATTGAGCATGCTGTCATGTTTGGTGTATTTATTCATTAATCACATGGATGCCTTATGAATATACTACGCACCAAGACCTGTGTCTGCAATGCAACACCATGTTTGGGAATTACGCACGCACACACACACACACACACACACACACACACACACACACACACACACACACACACACACACACACACACACACACACACACACACACACACACACAACCACACACACAACCACACACACCTCCCCAGCCCAAGGCCTGTGAATCAATGAGACCAAATTCTCATCTCTGCAAGGTTTCGAGTCGATGTTTAATCTCTATGTAATTTAGGTTGAAAGTCAATATGCTGATTGTACACTTACCATTGTTTATGCACTTCTAAACATTGCTGTGGAATGTTACGGGGCCATAGCAGGCGGTCTGGCATGTTCAGTGCGTTGACTGACACTCACCGTGCGGCTGACATCGCTGCCGACCATTCCAGGGCGTATACTGTGGTTAGTTTGATGTTCCAAGGAAGCCACTGGATTCCGTTCACCTCGTTGCAGTATGAAAATCAACTTGCGGAGACCTGAAACTCGCTTGAGATATGGAATCCCACACGATAAATATCATTGTGCGGTTCTTTTCTTGTCAAAGTTATGTTATTGTTGAGTTTGAGACATGGATTGGTTTGGAAGGTTTTGCTGGAAAAAAATGAACACAATTCAAACACCCATGACTTATTAACCACACAATTATGTTTAGCAAATATTTGCTAACATGTCAGGCAAATCCAGTATAACATTTAAATGACTTTGGAGCAAATGGAAACAAACAACCAAAAAAGTAAAACCTCCCATGGCGGTTGTATGCCTCTGCCAACCAGTTGCAGTTTACATCCATGTCTTCCCAGACTTGTATGGTATATTTAATGAACATTTTGAAGGATTTTAATGATTGTGTTTTGTGAGGTCACAGTGACCTTGACCTTTGACCACAAGTTCATCTGTCAGTTTAAGTGGATATTTATGCCTGAGGCAATCCTGAGATAACGGGTCTGGGACAGATGGACGGATGTACAGATAGACAGACAGAAAACATAGTGCCTCCAGCCACTGCTGGCGCCGACAGAGGCATAATAAAGCCATTGACGGGAAAACAGTTTATGTTCATCATGTACAATTTATGGTCAAAGGGATGTATTAACTTTGACATGTATTGATGTTGACATGCTCCTTTAACGTCAAAGTTAAGTTATGCACAGAACACCTTTAAACTAGAGTGGATATATTGTCTTCAGCAGGGATGTCTGTGTCTTGGATGAATGTTGATAACTTTAAGGTAAAGTCTGACAGTTGGTTATTTGTGCATACTACAAATGCAGATTTACGTTACATACTGTATGACATCACTGACTGTCCAGTGGAAACCTGATATGTACTGTTCAGGAAATGGAAAAAAAGAACCTGAATTCCAATGGATCCAATGCAGTTATTAGGGAATTTAAGCCAGGCCGTTTTTCAGGACGGCTAGGCGGAAGTACAGCTGCTATGACGCAATCGCCGTAGCAGTCAAAATCGCTAAGCAAAAAGCCGTTGGCTTTACTGAACTCTTTGGTTCCCAAGGTGACGCGCCTATGCAGCACCTGTTCGTGACGTTGTACACATTACGTGGAAAGGTATTTTCTGCCGGAGTAGGATGGACTGTGACTGGGAAGCAGGTTTATCTATCGAGCTCTGATCCATTTCCGGTTACCGGAGTGGACTGCCTTAGCCGTCTTTGCTTAAATTCCCTAATATTTAGCTCTCGCTGCAACTTTTCATTGGTTCAGTATAACCCACAGACAACCTGTTATGATGATGATTATGGGACTGACCTTTATCTGATTGACCCAGTACATGAGTTGAATCATTCTCGTCTGTGTAAGCACTACTGATACACTTGACGCCATTACAATCAACTACAGTACGTTCTGTTTTTGTCCTGGTCTAATATCTTCAGGTGACGTCATGTGTCCAATACAGTACTATACTCTACATAACTGAAACATCACTCACTACCCTTAATTAGAGGGAGACTTTCAAGGACCACATGGTTTGTCAACTAAATTCACACAACACCCTTAACCACTTTCAATTACAGTTTACAGTTTAGGCATTTAGCTGACGCTTTTAATCCAAAGCGACTTACAATAAGCAGATAAAACATCACTATAATAAACAAGATAATATGTCAGAAGAACATCAACAACAATAATGCATATGAATATCAATCTAGAAAAAAGAAAACGGAAGGTTTGCAAAAATAGCTCCCACTCACGTTATGAATTTGTAGATCGGCTATTTTTGCTACTTTTTTATCGTACAAAAGAAGTATAATGCATTTACATATGAACAAAACATAAAAAGTTAGCTAGGTCTAACATTATAACTTAGCTACATGTTTATGCATTTATTTCATATATATTGATTTCAGCTAGTATGTGACTGAGCTATTAACTCATTTTGGACAAAAAATAAATAATAATTAGGTTCAGAACCCAAGTGTAGGATAAGATGAATGTTTCCATGTTACTTGGCCCTTAATAAGCGACAATTCGTGCTACAATATCATCCTTCCTAACAGCAAACACTTAAGCCCTTTGCACACAGGCGCGTTTAACCGCACGGATAAAACGGACAATATAATTTTTTGAAAAGAAAACGATTCTCTATGACCTCATGCAGACCGGCTCCGAATTAGCCGTGCGACGAGTGGCTGCTGCCGTGCGTTTTTTTCTTGTCGCATGCGGTAAAAAACTCATCACTCCTTTTATGACTCCTTTTTGGATCCGCAGCGCCGATTCCGCACAGCCTTGCACACCAAATCCAATGCGTTTTATTCATGCCGCAAACGAAAAAAAAAACGCAACTGTCCTGTGTGCAAAGGGCTTTACAATGTGATGCTTCACTGTTAAAGTGAAGCATCACATTGTTAGTGTTTGCTGTTGGGAACCATGAATGTGCCTTTGTCACTGTAACATTACCATGGATGCTGTGTATACTGTGTATATAGCAGAACCTCTACTGAGTTTCTGTCTAGATGACGTACGTGACGTGAGGGTTGTCTTGCTTGTTCACACTTCTGGAAAGACTATCTTTGTGTTTATGAATGGAGACGGAATTGTCTGAGGTCACGGCATTGGAGACGGTTGTGCTCTTGCAGAGCCCCGTACAGCCAGTTGTTGTTGTGCATGTTTACCAGCAGCCAGCCATTCAGTGGAATGTTCTCGAGAGGTTCTGGAGTCAGGCCAGTCTCTCTACACAGGAACACACTGTCTCGCTGTCTCGCTGCCCTAAGAGCTGCATCAGATGCTGAATGGCACGGTCAATAAGGATACTGGAGACACTCTCTTTCTGTGTGTGTGTGTGCGTGTGCGTGTGTGTGTGTGTGTGTGTGTGTGTGTGTGTGTGTGTGTGTGTGTGTGTGTGTGTGTGTGTGTGTGTGTGTGTGTGTGTGTGTGTGTGGTGGAAAAAGTAATCGCATTTTGTACTTAAGTAAAAGTATCAATACTGCAATGTAGAAATACTCTGTTACAAGTAAAAGTCCGGAATTAAAAATGTACTTGAATAAAAGTATGAAAGTATTGGCATCAAAAAGCACTTTAAAGTACCAAAAGTAAAAGTACAAAATGTTTGAAAATAGCGGATCTACAAGCTCACAACGCGTTGCAAATTGCAATGCGTGAGCTTGTACAGGTAGATCAGATATTTTCAAATAGCCAAGGTATAGAATAGGGCTAAAGTGGTTTATGTATTTCATAATATTATAATTTATATCTGCAAAGCAACTAATAACTAAAGTTTTCAAATAAATGTAGTGGAGTAAAAGTACATTATTTGGATCTGAGATGTAGTGGAATAGAAGTAAAAGTATTGGAAATTGGAAAAACTCAAGTTAAGTGCAAATACCTCAAAAGACTTTACACCACTGGTGTGTGCGTGTGTGCGTGTATGTGCGTGTGCGAAATGTGCAGTACAGAGTGTTGGATTGTTGGAAGGGCAAAGGTTTGTCTGCACATAATGTTTGAATGGAACCACCCCCCCCCCCCCCCCACACACACAGACACACAACCATTTACTTTTGTTTAACACTTTCACCTTGGTGTTGCCATTTTTAGGTAATTTTTCATTATAAAAATAAATAAACAATACTGACTAGAGTAAAATCCTTAGGCCAGCTCTTATGCCATAACTTAAAGTTCCGACTTTGCGACATGCAGCTTTCCGAACTCTAATTCAGGGTAATGTTTTTCAGAAGATGCGAGTGACGTCATTTTGTAGTTGAACCGGACCTTTACGACGCAAAGTTTGGTGGTCGGAGACAGTATGGACAGACCTTTAAGTTAAGGCATAGAGCCCTATATAGTGTTAATGTATCCATTTGTAACTCGTGAGCGTTCTAATGCGTACAGAGTTTAACTCTGCGTTGTACTGTGTTATTCCGTACATGCATTCACCACAGGCAGCTGTCTGGTGTAAATTGGAGCGATTGGGGGTGAACTGCTTTGCTCGGGAGGAAGAGGTGAGCATTTCTCAGTTTATTTCCCCACCCGGGTTTGCCCTGCTGGTGTTTGGATTCCGACCAGCAGCCTTCCAGGTATAAAAAAAAAGTGTTTTGTCAACCCAGGAGACATTTCAGGGTTCTTCAGGGACATACTGCATAATTGTCTCCACCAGCCGAAGGCTGAGGGAGAGTATGTTTTCCCCTCCGTCCGTCCGTCCGTCCGTCCGTCCGTCCGTGCGTCCGTCCGTCCGTGCGTGCGTGCGTGCGTCCGTGCGTCCTCGCAGTTTGTGAGCAGCTAATCTCAGTCACCGTTGGCCCGATCGCTGCCAAACTGAGCACACACACTCCCTGGATGCCAATCTAGAACCTCTGCCCCACATTTTTCAAATCAGCCTCATGGTGGCGCTATAACAGGCCGATTTGTGTGGCCTGGTTGTTACCAGCTAATCTCCGGCGCCGTTGGCCCGATCGCTGCCAAACTGAGCACACACACTCCCTGGATGCTTATTCAGAACCTCTGCCCCACATTTTTTAAATCAGCCTCATGGTGGCGCTATAACAGGCCGATTTGTGTGGCCTGGTGGAGACCTGTGCTCGGAAGAGCACTGCTTCTAGTTAGCACTGTTTTTGGGGAGATTTAGTTTTGTTTAGTTTAGTTTTGTTTGGATGGGAGGCTCTGGTTGTCTGGTACAAGTGTACTTTCAGCCAGGTCAGACAGCAGGTTAGCATTTTAGACAGTAGGTCAGCAACAGCCCCCATAGTGAGGATGCAGCCAAAGGCTGACCTTGATAATAAAAAATATTTTAGTGTTACTATGCAAAAAATATTGAATAATAAGCAGCATTGTATTCTTTTGGAGATGACAGGAAATACACACGCACACCGTCACACACGCACTCACACACGCACGCACGCACACACACACACATGCATGCACGCACAGATTACATACCTATGTTCACATGCTCAGTGGCTGAGGAGGAATTTCACAGAACTGCCTGCTCCAGGCAAGTGCTTGGCATTCCAGTCATGCTTCCCAGTATTTGTGTGTGTGTGCGTGCGTGTGTGCGTGCGCCGTGCGTGCGTGCGTGCGTGCGTGCGTGCGTGCGTGCGTGCGTGCGTGTGTGTGTGTGTGTGTGTGTGTGTGTGTGAGAGAGAGAATTTGTACGTACGTACCTGTGTGTGCGTGCGTGCGTGTGTCTGTTGAGAAAGATACTGTATATATTGAGATATAGACAAATAAGGTTTAAATAAGTGACGTCACACACACTCTAGCTATTCTTATTGCGAGCGAACGTGTGTTTGGCTGCAATGTTGATAAGCTGGCGACCGTGCATCCATAGCTGATAGTGTTTGTGCTCGGGGACCAGTACAAGCAGAAATAACATTAGATACATAACAGTACACACACTTATCACTGACCCCAACCCCAGACACACACACACACACACACACACACACACACACACACACACACACACACACACACACACACACACACACACACACACACACACACACACACACATATATATTTATCGCTGATACCCCCTCAGGCACATACTGTACACACGTAAGCCTGAGTTACACTTAGTTACGCACAGGGGACAATAGCTGATATACAAGCTCTCAACTTGTAGATCTGCCCATTTTGCTGTGCGCCACCCGTTCACGACTACCGTAAGTGTAAATCGGGCCATGCAGAACGCACACAAAAACAAATGTGTACGACGTGCCACTGGTTCCATCGCCGTGACCTCTTGTGTCTGCTGTTTATCTGGCCAATCTGTGTTTACACAGGTGTCACCCTCCCAACACAGACACACCGACTCCACATGTCTGCACGCACACATGCACGCGCGCACGTACGCACGCACGCGCACACACACACACACACACACACACACACACACACACACACACACACACACACACACACACACACACATACGTACACAATGCGTGGTCCAGACAGCCCAGGCTCAGTTTCATACATGCACACATATACACAGATAAACGCTGCGGTCACTGGCCCTTCCAGCAGTGCTGTGCACTGAAATGTGACCTCTCCCACCATCGGCACACACATGCACACACAAACACACATGCACGCACACACATGCACAGACATAGAGACATCTGGATCACACGACTGTGGCTGTTCTAGCACAGGCAAGCCTTAAAAGTGCTTTAATATTTCCCAGTCTGGTAATTATGTCTCATGTTATTCTATCCCTTTGCACCCTGACCTGCAAGCTACATGTAATGCATTATAGTGTAAGCAGTGATAAATCAGCTAAATCTTGGATGTTTGCTTTTTTGTTTTAGATTTTTTGTTAAAAGTTAAAATGTGCACTGCACAGATCTGATCTGATCTGCCTGTCCAAAGTTTGGATAATACAAAGTGACCCAGCCGTACAGTACTTCTAGTATCTCCTCTCTCTCTCTCTCTCTCTCTCTCTCTCTCTGTCTCTCTCTCTCTGTCTCTCTCTCTCTCTCTCTCTCTCTCTCTCTCTCTCTCTCTCTCTCTCTCTCTCTCTCTCTCTCTCTCTCTCTCTCTCTCTCTCTCTCTCAGTGATGGAGATCTGCTCTGACACACACTGTCAGCGCACATTTCTGATCAAGCTATCTAAAACTATCTCTGTCTGTCTTTCTGTCTGTCCATGTTATCTATCTAGCCATAAAAGGTGGGGTTGGCAGTCTCACAAAGGTGATTTGTAAGAGCCATTCTGACTTCTTGTTATTTCATTGATGTCACCAAAGGGCATCATGGTCAAGGCCAGGTTGCCTATAGGTATTTAACAGGTTCTCTAGTCAGCCTCAAGTTTTTCCAGAGGCAAACAGTTTTTGACTGTGATTCATGAGCTGTGGTCTGTTAAGAGTGTTTTGTTTGTTCATTTATTTACTTATTTGTATGCTGAAAGTATAGGACCTAACCTACCAAAAAATATAATTTATG
This sequence comes from Nannobrachium achirus, assembly GCF_963921795.1. Taxonomy (NCBI): domain Eukaryota; kingdom Metazoa; phylum Chordata; class Actinopteri; order Myctophiformes; family Myctophidae; genus Nannobrachium; species Nannobrachium achirus. The sequence goes on from NC_137819.1 coordinate 28,137,168, forward strand.
CACTCACTCTGAAGTCTGAACTCCCTCTGCAACCAGTAGCACCCATGTATAGGACTTGGGCACTACAGTGATGCTTTTTGTCATTTTCTTTATTTCAAGGGGGGTTTAAATGTAATGACATGGTACAAATGTTAACCCATGATGCAATCAATTGTATTGGTGGCTTAGATAAACATCTGTGGGAGTTGCTGTTACATTCCTTGGAGGATGAAGCATTAAGATCTGGAAATGTATAAGCTTCTTGCTGCGAGACCCACAGCACCTCAAATAGAGAATATAATCCTCACCCAAGAACACTCCGTTTCTTATGTAGATTACTTGGATATTTTAAGGATTTAATCACAGACTGGCAACACTGCAGTGTTTTATTCTTTCTTCCACTACAGTGTGGAGTCTAGCACTCTTAATCTGCAAGATCACAGAGAACATGACTTCACGATCATTCACTTCATATTATGTCATGGACTTACACTCATGTGCACATGCAATGCACACTCGTCAACACTCATGTCATTGCTAATGCATACAGTACTTGCTAATCCCCACCCCACACACACACACACACACACATAGGGTGTCACAAATATTGTAGATCTGCTTTCTCAATTATGTTTGAAAATACATGAACATTTTTCAACATGGAAACGATTATGCCAAAGAATTATTGCCATTACCTCAAATAATCGTGATTATGCGATTATGTAATGCTTCTGACAGGCCTACACACACACGCACGCACACACGCACGCACGCACGCACGCACGCACGCACGCACGCACACACACACACACACACACACACACACACACACACACACACACATTCTATTCCATGCACGAACACGCACATTGTCAGCTCCACTGATCCACAGCCTCCCTCATAAGGCCATGCTGGTGTGTGCAGTATGCTACAGTGCTACAGTACGACTCCCCAGGGTGGTGTCAGGGCCCTACAGTAACTGATGAAAGTGCGGCGGCGGTGGTCATGTCAGCGCCCATAAAACAAATGCCGTGGTGTGCATGAGCTGCCACAGCCGCGCCTCGCGTGATGGATTCCACCCCTGGCACATTTGCAGTCGAAAAACAGAACATTTAGTCACTCTCCGTCTCCCGCCACCCTTCTTTGCCTCTCATTTTGTCCAATCCACTGACCTCACACGGGACAGGGCAGGGGCTTACCTTTAACAACTGTTTCCCTGATATTGTCGTCGCCATAATGGCCAGCCTACTGGCGCTCAGCATTAAAGATACTTTAGGGCCTACGGTGCATAAGCTTCAGTCTAAGGCCTAAAGTACAGGGGCTTTGACTGCATTCAACGGAAAATGATCTACTAAGCAACACATATGCTCTGCTCCGAGCCCACACTGTCTGTCTGTCTGCCACCGTGGGCTCTGGCTCTCCCTCTTCTTTTTCCCTTTCTCTTCCCTCTCTCTCCCCCGCCTGTCTGCACACGTTCGCCGTGAGCCCCCGCCGTGAGACTGTCTTTTGTCCATTCGGTATCCTTCACAGGTGAAAGGGTCGGGGCCCAGCCACTCTGTTTAAATTCTCTCTTTCTCTACTTGTCCCATCTTGCGCTAAAGTTCACTGGAAACACGGCTTGTTTTGTGAACAAAACCTTTAGAGGAGGAGAAGGGCATTCATCTGCAGCTGGCAGTAGTACATCTCTCCTTTATTGCTGGCGTTTGCTTTTTATTTACTTAATGTTGCTTTTTACTTAACTCTTAAGTAAGTTTACAGTTTTTGGTGGTGCAGAAGCCCGTTCAGTAACGCTTGTGCTGACAAATGTTTTGAGGTGTTTTCAATCCTGTAGTTGATAATGACTCGTTCGGTATTCAGGGATGCAGATGGGAGCAGATGAGAATATGCAAAGTAGCCTAAATGGTCGCGTCTAATAATAGAAAATCAAACACCATGCAGACAGATTAAACGCAGACAAGGAAGTCTCAGTTGAGAGTATATTTTTTTTCTCTGTGCCATTTCCTTCCATTTAATATCCTTAGTGGGCCAACGCGACGATCCATGGCGACCTCCCTCTGAAGATTGTGACAACTATCTAGGTTAATGCTATGCAATCAGAGGGAAGAAGTCAGTTTCAGTCAGGAGGAGAGGGTTTTCCACTCGGGTCGACCAATAGAGCTGTCACCATCATAGCATTTCAGCAGACGAAATAGTCAAATATTTAAATAATTGAAGACTATATTTTCGGCATTGAACATGTGAATAAAATTTGTATTACTAGTACTACCATATTTGCCTTCTAGACTTTGCTTTGTAATCAAAAAATCTGGGGCGTTACACTAGGTTGAAAGAATAAAAAGCGCATGGATAATGACATGGAAATAATGATGGAAATATTACATTTCTGACATTTCATCCAGCTGTTTTCATACGGATGAATGGAAACGATTCACATGATTATGCAATACAATTGTGATGAAGTCAAGTAATTGCGATCAGGTGATTACGGTATGTAATGATTATGATAGGCCTATTGACCGCACAAGATGATGCAAGACTGAAAGCAGGCTGCAGAAACCAAAGAATTGCTTTGAGTATCCTTAAAAATGGCAAAAACTAAAAACATTGCAAGAATCAGTGCAAAATAACCTAAAGGGGTGTGGGGCTTGAACTCTGTCCACCTTTGAAATGTTCTTCTAAAGCTTTTCAGTTCTACTTTTGGACATTAGCTTTCAAAACTTGATTTAAAACAAATGCTGGGCCCCAAGCTTGCAAATACAATCTCATGTCTTGGACTTCAACAGTGAAGTCACTGGGTTTGAACTCCTCAAATATCTCAATACGTTAGGATAATAACTTAGAACCACATCCCTGTCTGAAATTGTTCAAGAAGAGAATCAACTTTAGTGTCACATGTTTTAGGAAGTGGCTAAGATTTATTTTTAAACGGTTTGTTGTTTTTCAGAAAGGGAGACGAAGGAAAAAGGAGGGGGGGCAGGGAGAGGGAAAGCTGGGCGAAAAATCGAACATTAAAGAAGCATGTCAAAGAGAACAAATCAAAGAGAACAAAAGAAAATCAACCTGTTAGTCCTCTGAGACCTGTTTTTCTGGTGTTTGTTGGCTTTAAAACGTTACTTTGTTCTCAATCATAATGGGGTTTGAACATACTGTACAACCTTTGCGATATCTTGTAGTTTCTTATCACATTGAGCTATTGTGTCCTATACAAGGCTATTGATTATTCCCCAAAGCTACTTCTGAAAGTTGGCAAATCTGCTTTCATCGCCTGGCTCAAAAACACTTTGAAAGGACACATCAGCTGTATCCAGAGACCCATGACCGTCTTGCTATGGAGTGGTCTCTGTAACCCATAACCCATTTGACCAAGAATTCATAGAATGAATGAGCAGCGTTTATGAATAGCAGCTCTATGAAGAGACAGTTCCATAAAGCAAGCATCCGCCCACAGTTTTATGTTTTGTCGTAAAAACGTAAGGTCATTGCTGTTTGAAGTCAGGAAATAAGATTCGTTCTCTATTTTCATAGCTGTTTAGTTTTGGATGAAAGAATCATTATTCAAATTGAATAAAGTACAGCTCAAACGGTGCTGTCCTGAAAAGAGTGTGAATGGTTTGCATTTTTATAACAAGCCATTTGCTTTAGCAGTTAAGAATAAACTTTATAAACACTTTACGGACAATTCTGGGCTTTTATGTTTACTTACAAGTCCACTGGAGTCTATAGCTACCCCACCCCACAAACACACATGCACGTACACAGGAAAACCTTTAGTGTTTCGTTTACATTTCGTTTACAGTATAAATGCAAGCAAACGGACCCATATTGGTCAGAGTTCACTCGGGATTTGACAGTGTACACACGCACACATGCATGCACGCACGCACGCACGCACGCACGCACGCACGCACGCACGCACGCACACACACACACACACACACACACACACACACACACACGCACACACACACACACACACACACACACACACACACACACAAATAGACATACATTACTGCTAATCCTACGGTGAGTTCAGACTTTCCCTGGCCTTTGAGTTCAAACGGTTGCCGCAGAATGACAGTCATAGCTATTGTAGTCGCACCTGTGTATGGGTGTTCCAAACTACGCTATTAGTACAGCTGCTTGGTCTATATGTGGCACTTATTTGTTCAGGGACAATTCTAGCTCTAAAGAGGTATGTCTGACACTCAATGGCGGGTCTTTTGTCGGCGATGTTGTATTGTGTGTTTCTTCTCTGATCTAGTAGGTGGTCTAATAATGGTGGGATGGCGGATGGGGTCGATGTGCTTGAATGTGCATGCGTCTGTGTCTGTGGTATTGGTGCATTTATCTAGGTGTTCTTAATGTAAGGCAGCATGTGTATATAGCATACATGGGCAACTGGCGGCCCTGGGGCCACTTGCAGCCCCCACCTTCCCTTAATCCCGCAGGTTAATATCGGAATACTGATATAGTATTGATTTCAGCTGTTCTAAGTACCAAACATGCAAACATGACCCGCTTTAATTACTTCAGTCTGTATAAGTAGCTTATTAACAAGTATTAAAATCGTATCTTTTTCATGTCCAATGTAATTCAAAAATAGTGTTGCGTATTGAGCTTGTAGATTGTCTATTCTTTCTACCTTTGTGTGACGTAGAACTACTAATAGGGCATTGATTACGAAAAAAAAAGTTAAAATAGGGAGATAATAGGTCTCTGTCCGACAGTATATGAAATGTGGCCCTCTGGAGTGAATATTGAAATATACTGGCCCTCTCCATCATCAAAGTTGCCCACCCCTGATCTACAGTGTCTGCTTGACCACTGGAAGTGGACCAAAATGTATTTTATACACTGTTTTGCATCTCTTGTCTCTGCACAAGCGTAGCCAGATTTATGTTACTTACCGAGAAACGAGCCAAGAGGCAACTTCCTAGCTTTTCATCAACGCTCTTCCTCACCAACACTCACACACACGCACGCACGCACGCACGCACGCACGCACACACACACACACACACACACACACACACAGACGCTCACAGATTCACGCTATGTGTGATGTGGCTCCCAACACTGTTTTGCAAGCAGCAGTTGAAAAATCATAAGGGGAAGGGAACTGTCATTGATGTGTAAATTCATTATAAATAATTCCTCGCTTATAGATCGGCTATTTTCAAATAGCCTAGGTATAAAATAGGGATAAAGTGGTTAATGTATGTTTTTTTATATTATAATTTATACCTGCAAAGTAACTAGTAACGCAAGTTTTCAAATAATTGTAGTGGAGTAAAAGTTCAGTTTTTGCCTTTGAGATGTAGTGGAGTAGAAGTAAAAGTATTGGAAATTAGAAATACTCAAGTATAGCGCAAGTACCTCAAAATTGTACAGTACTTAAGTAAATGTACTTAGTCACTTTACACCACTCTTCCCCCCTTACGCTCGCTCCCTCTCCCTGATCTCTCTCCCTTACCCTCTCCCTCTCTCTCGCTGCGAGACGGACGGTATACAGATGGAGGGTTTAGTTTAGCAAATCGTCACTGTCGGGCGGAAACCTTGTATCTCCAAGTTTAAAATCTTTACGTTTTTTTCGTAAAGTAAAGCCCTGCTTCACCATACACCATACAAGATCTACAAGCACACAACGCCTCACGGTGCGAGGCGTTGTTGTGTTTGTAGATCGGCTATTTTCGCTATTTTAAAATTTTTAATAATTCAAAACAAACCGTTTTGGACATATAGTACAAGGTTTCAAACAGACAACAACAAAATGAAAGTAGCAAGGTGGCTTCCTCTCAGGGAGGCTGTGAAAAAAAAGAGTTCTTTATTGGCTCTGCTTGTTACTTTCAGGCAGGGAAAACTGATTTCAGATCAGTCATGCTCGGCTTGCAGCAGTCACCTGCCTGCTGCACGCTGGGGGAGGCTAGCGAGCTGGTCCTGGCAGCAGAAAGCATATGTACTGTGTCCAATCTTTTGAGTCCAGAATCAAAATATGCTTATTGAATCCAAATCCTTTCAAATCCCTTTGGGTAATTAATAGAAAAAGACTTAAAGAGTTGAAAGGTAAAGAATTTGAATTGGCGTCATGTCTGAGAAGCTGATATTAATGAACATAACGTGACGGTAATATTAATACTACTTTCATTTTTCATTTAGCCATGGACGACTGAATAAAGCATTGGCTTTGCTGCACAGTCTCTACAGCGTATGGCTCTGCGTCTGAGTCTTGCCCGTCTATAAGAGGGTTGTACGGTATGTCTGTATGTCCGTATGTCTGTATTGTGTGTCCGAAGTTAATCTTGCAAATCGTTGGACTGATCAGTTCCAAGTTTCTTGTGTACACTGCCAGTACAGCCAGTACAGTCACAGAATAATTTCCGATTTAAATTTTGTTTAACATACTGTAACTTAATTTTACAATCAAAGTCAATGGGGATCTGATCAGACTGAAACCTTGCCCAAATTTAGAGAATGTAGAAGGGCATAAAAGGGATTCTATTGTATGGGCATTCCCAGATACAGGCTTAGTACAGTATATTATAATACGGTTATAACTGATTTATCTCTGTGCAAGTCGGACAGAGTCGCAACACTCACCACCACAGTGTGGTGAGTAATATAAAACAGGGGTCTTCAACAGGGGGTCCAGGACCCCTAGGGGGTCCTCAGAGTTACTACAGGATGTCCTTCAAATCTGTGTGATAGAAACCTTCCATATTCAACCTTCCATATCACAACGCCTCGTGCTGCGAGGCGTTGTGAGCTTGTAGATCGGCTATTTTCGGCAAAGAGGTTTGGTGTAGAGGGGAAAAAAAGAGCAGACTAAGTACAGTGTGAAAGGTCACGTTTGTTAAGTATTGACGGTTCAAGTGGTTAAATATCTGAAAACACAAATTGACATGAATCCAAAATACACTGATGATTGTGCTGTCAAACGATGAAACTATATGGAATCTGGGGGGGTCCCTGCTTCATCTCTCTCTCAGCTAAGGGGTCCATGGCCCGGAAACGTTGAAGACCCCAGATATAAAAGGTTATTTTGTGCGCTCCGGGCCTTTATTTCGGTCAGAGAAAGACATTTCCTGTGTCGCCACGTTGGGTAGTGCTGGAGGTGTGGTTGTGTACAGAGGTTAGGGGGGGGGGGGGATCAGGCAGATGAGAGGTACTGGGAGAGCGGCCCACACACACAGACATGGAATAACGCAGAGGTTGTGTTTTCATTTTGAATTACTGATAGCTGACAGTGTTATATTACATTTTCTCACTACAATATTGTTCTATGACGCACCTTCAAAGTGATACGCTATCTCTTGAATAAACAAACTGGGGAGTCTAGGGCGCACACACATTTTTGGAGCTGTGTGAAGCACAGGCTCCCTATACGTGGCCGTGTGGGTCTGTCTGTGTGTCTGTCTGTGTGTGTGTGTGTCTGTATGTAGCCTGAACTTCCTAAACTTCGGCACGCTACTAGTCCCACAGTTTTGCCACCACACACTCGCGCCATATGTCAAATCGACCGGCTTACTCGGGAATCGTGGGCTAGTAACTTGCTAAGAGAAAGGTTCAATAGTTTAATTGATATTAATTTATTAGTGAATTAATTTTCCCCATTGACTTATAATGGGAATCGCAAAAACTCACATTCAATTATTTGTCTCTCGCAAACCATAGGGGCTAGAGTTTCAAGACTTGGAGAGGAGGTTCATAATGATTTCAAGGATTAAATAAAAAATAATTGTGTCATTTGGCCGCATGGTGGCGCCATAACACCCCACTTTACGTTTTGGCCTGTAACTCTTGAACCGTAGGTCGGAAAATTAAAAATATTTTTTCCCTGGATTCCTTGGGTCATGACGCATCTCCCCATATAGGCCACGCCCATTTGCGCCATGATTTTCCGCCATCTTGAATTTTCTCCAAAACACACTTTTTGCTCCTTTTCCTACATATTTTCTTCAAATGTCACAAAAATCGGTACACATGATCCACACACACACACACACACACACACACACACACATACACACACACACACACACACACACACACACACACACACACACAGCTCCACTTCACACGGGTGTGATTTTTTATTTTTACATCCACTTGCAGACAGGAGTTGTTAAAAAAAGGGGGGGGGGGAGTGGAACAGAACGAGGACTCAATATACCCATATACTGTAGCTGAACAACATCGTGGTATTTTGCAAACTTGGAGCCATTAAGAAAACATTTCAAACCGAACCCAGCCCTATCTGACAGGCAACCTGTCTGTCTGACTGACTGATGGACTGACTGAGTAGTAGCTTTCTATCTTGTGTTTCCCCCTGTGTACATCTATCTCCCCCCTCTTTCCTTCTCTTTATCTCAGGCACCCTCTCACTCACCCCCCCCCCCCTCTCTGTCTCTCTGTCTCTCTCTTTCTCTCTCTCTTCCTGTCTCTCTCTCTCTCTCTCTCTCTCTCTCTCTCTCTCTCTCTCTCTCTCTCTACCACACATAGACATCATGGGGGCTTGAGCCCCTGCCCTTTTATTCCTGACCAGGAATGCAGTTTTTACTATGGTGAAAGAAATGCAAATGCCCTCTTTCCATTCCATAACTGAAGGCAGCATTCAAGAAAATTGCCTTGTCCAAACTCTCCTGAATTTGAATGCAGCATCTTATGTTGAAAGAATTGCCCTCTCTGTGTAGAAATCCTTGCCGTTACCCATATTTAGTTCTTAGTACTTATTTCAGTGTGGTATCAAGCACCGAAAATAGCCTGCGACGCGTTGTGAGCTTGGAGGTCTGCTATTTTCGATATTTCCACCAAAAGGCCCTTTTAGAAATTTCAGCCCCTGCCTCTGTAACATTCTCTGCACGTCCCTGCTCTCTACCCCCTCTCTTTATCTACGTATGTCTGTCTCTGATCAGATTCCATCACTGTGATTTGGTTCCAAGGCAGCTCCTTGGCACACTTTAATTTACAAAGTTGCCAAAACAGTTGATAAAGGAACGCTTCAGCCCACCCTCCATCCTTGTCCTCCGTTTAATATCCTCTCTGTCTGTCTACTTGCTTCTCTCCCTGCCTTCGTGCTTACATCATCTCTTTCATCTCCTCCATCCAAACCTCTTCATTAATGGGACTTGTGTATTTCCTCTCTCTGTCCCCCCCCCCCCCCCCCCCCCCCCCCCACTCTCTCTCTCTCTCTCTCTTGGTTGTCCCTTTCTTTCCCTAGTAATTTGTCTCTCTCCACTCTAAATGGATATCAATCTGTCCTTTACAATGCCACACATGATGATGATGATGTGAAATTCATATAGTGCAGGAAGGAACACGCTTTGTTTGACCTCAAGCAGTTAAGACTGGTTGTGCAACAGTTAATCAAGCTAATCGATTTAATTGATTATAAAAATGTAATCATAATTTAATAAAATAATGTATTAATAACCTATCCCTGTTATTATATTATATATTATATTTCTAGGCGAAAAGTAAAAAAAAAAAAAACGACAAGCTCACAACAAGTCACATTGCTACTTTCATTCACTTGCGAAGTATAACATAATGCTTAAGTGCTTAATCGTTATTATTATGATTTCATTAACCAAAACATTAAAACATGAATCGAAACTTCAGTCTTGACGTACAGTAAATGATCTGTCTGTGACTGCAGTATGGAACATTGTTGTACAGTATATTTGAGAAGACAAATTGAATCTTCCCTGCCCTCTGATAGTGAGATGTCATCCTCTGGTGTGTTTGTTGTCATGATAGAGGTGGGTGAGCCGCACAGCAGCGTTCACTGGACCGCTGCAGTGCACCAGTGCTTTTTGCCCAGTGGACAGACAGCTGTGCTCTCATTTCTATATATAACTAACTGTCCTGCGTGATGAAGTCTCTCTTAGCCTCTCTCTCTCCAGCTACCAGTTGGCTGCTGTGTTAATATACCTAGTGTGTGTGCGCGCGCGTGTTTGTACACATGTGAGGGATGGGTTTAACTTTAAATACATGTAATCTGTTTTCATTTATTTTCAATGGCTTTTTTTCCATATACAACATAGAGTAAACGGCGTAGCTTTATGTGAATAGATGTGACATGAATAACGTGAGCTTAAACCAACCTTCAAAATAGTTAATGCGACATTTATAACCACTTTTATCTGCCCGGACATTCGATTTTTTTCAATTCAAATGAGCTTTATTGGTATGAGAAAACATACGTTTACAGATTGCCAAAGCCAAAAATAAAATAAAAACAGTTGAAAAGGGGAACATAATACAGTTGGAGGGCGTACAGCATTGTGCAAACAGAGCTATGTCACATTGTGTCATTTGATATATATATATATATATATATATATATATATATATATATATATATATATATATATATATATATACATACAGTGTATAAAGCTTTTGGAACAAATAGCAGCATTGTTCTTCATCAATACAATTTAGATAGCATAAGAAAAAATTAAGACTCAGAATTAAAAATGCATTTAAAGGTAGCAGCTCTGTTTCATACTGTAAGTGCAGTAACAACATTCACTGTTGTTGTTATCGTTACAGTATGTGTTTGTGTCTGTGTGTCTAAGGTGTGTCTCCTCGCAGTACGCATTTGTGCCTCTGTGTCTGAAGTGTTAATATCTGTGGGTTCATTAGATACCCTACCTGTCTATATACTTGTGTCTGTCAGCCCATGCTTATGTATGTAGTGTACGTGAGGGCTGTGTTAAGGAGTAATAAACAGTGTTAAGGGATCAGCCGGAGGTGGGGTCATATCGGTTCAGATTAGAGAGCTTAGTCTCTTTATCCTCATCCCTGTGTAATTAACAGAGAGACACAAGCAAGACACTGATAAAGGGATGGAGACGGGAGAGTGCTCTGGATGCACCAGCGTAAAACCCTCACAGGTCCATTTATACAAATTACCCGTCAGAGATTGTGCCGCTGCAGAGACTATTATACGTACACAGGCACACAAAAGATATCGCGCACGCCGCACGCACATACTGTACAGTGCTCGTGCGCCCGCACACTCGCACACACTTGACAGAGGTAGACGGACACGGAGACAGGCTCACGTGTAATGACAGGGTGTACGGGCAGGACTGTTTTTGTGTACATGATGAATGTGTGTGTTTAGCAAAAGCAATGATTCCAGAACCAACAAAGCACGGGATATAATATGGGCTGAACTTGGATGTGTGGTTTGTCTAGCGGAGTTCAGGACCTCTAGAATACCTCCACGTACAACTACAGGATTGCTGGGATTTTCGTGGCACAAAGCTTTAAATGGGACGTGCACAGTGCACACAGATGCATACAGTATACTATGCCCACACATACTGTAAAGCACTGTATAAGGGTTTAATTCAAGTAATGGCTAGTCCCTGTATAATGTAATACAGTAAATGTAATCTTTCATACGGCAAATGCAATATAATTAAGAACTCAGAAGCACTTTATTGCCAGTATGTACAACACACAGGGTTTATGTAGTTGATGAAGGGGCTGGCCGCTACATGAAACACGGAACAATAATAATTTGCCAGACAAACTACAATGTGCAAATGACAACATTGTGCAAATGATAGTATCGACCTTTACCTCTACATCACCTATAGACCTTTCATCTTGTCTAACAGGGTGTGTTAATATTTTATATTCTACAACCAATTGTTCGCCTCAAATCAAATCACTCTTTCTGCTTTTTAGTCTTAGCTTATTGTTGTAGTCTTTGTGGCTGTGAATTGAATTATTAGAACACATGAATAAGTGTGAATGCTAATGTTAACGCTAACGTATTGACTCAATGGAGTATTACCAAACCATCTACTTATGATATTAGACGTATCCTATGCTTGGTAAAAAGCATCGGCTATTTGCTCTGGGTATGACGTGCCGTTGTTGGCGTATTACCCATAGCAACGTGTTGAGGGGAGAATATCCTCTGTAGCCTGCAAGGTTAGGCGCCGCAGTAGAGAGAAATTGCAATCAATCATTGCAATAAATCATCCGACACCCACAAGCCAGCCATCACTCACAACTCCACAACTGCGCACCTCAAGTCTGTGCCCTGCACCGCGGTTTCCCCATATGAATGAGTCATGGTTGACCCAGGACACAGAGCCACACTACATTAGTGGCACTGATGTAGTAGTTCAGTGGCACACACAAGCACCATCGCATGTATAATATATCCTCGCTGTCGGGTGGAAACCTCATATTATGTCCAAAACTGTTACTTTTCAGTTAGGGATGGGACCATTATGAAAATGTCATATCACGATTATTGTGACAAAAGAAATCGCGATTTACGATATTATCGCGATAATCCAAATCCATTATCCTGGGGCGGAACATTTGCCAAAAAATAGCAGATCTACAAGCTCACAACGCGTCGCAATGCGACGCGTTGTGAGCTTGTAGATCGGCTATTTTTTGGGCAAAGACATTTGATAGAGAGTGAAAAAAAAGACTGTATCAAGTACGTATATTATAAGTACCTTTTGCCAATTATAGGGTTTAAAATGGTAGCGCATATGCGGCTCGGCAAATAAAAGGTGAATTGATCCCAGTGCACGACGGAGATAAATGAAATCTCACGATAAACGATAATATCGCTTATCGTCTCTTCCCTATTCAGGATTCAAATTCTGAAATGGCTACGGCAGCAGATCTACGATCCGCAAGCTCGAGACGAGCCGCGTTTCGAGCTTGCGGATCTGCTACTTTTGGCGCTTTTGTGTGACGCTGTCGTTTGATCAAGTATGGCGATAATTAAACGTTATGGACATAGGCGGTTTCCGCCTGACAGCGACAATATTATCACAGATCTACAAGCTCACAATACATCGCAATATGGCGACGTGTTGCGAGGTTACCCTGGGTTAGCGTCATTGTGTTGAGCAAGACAGAACTGCTCCCAATGACCAGGTTGGTGCCTTGCATGGTTTCCTCCACCTTGTAAAGGGCTTTGCGTTCTTATTTGCCTGCTCATCCACCATGCAAGGAAACCAACTGTACGTGAAGATGTGCCAAATCAATGAGGCCTCGTAACATGGCTATAGCTTAACAAGCCTGTCGTAACATGGCTATAGTTTAACTGAGAGATCCATAACATGTCAGCCGATTCCCTTTGAAAAGTGCCGGTGGTCATGAAATCGGAAGGAGAGCACAGAGATCCAGCTCATAAGACCCCTGATCATTGGCCACAACATCTTGACGGCTTCTGAAAATGTGCTCTCACGGAAGTCTTCCATTTGCCGATTCTTCCAACAGTGCTATAGCAATGCTTCATTACACATTGTTAATTGCATGCCCTTTTATACTCACACATTTGCTTGTATCTAAAAGGTTATCACTGCTTCAGGTGTTGGAATTTCCCTCATTGCAAATTTCTAATTTCTCCAGTTATGTGTGTACATTACACATTGGACAAATTTCCACGGAGGGCCGCACATTCTCCCATCAAGTTTGTTTTTCTCATAAATCCCAAAGTTTGCTTGGAAAGAGAAGCATACGCATTTCTTTGCGCCTACGCAACGTTTATAAACGAGGCCTCGCTGGACGTTCTCGGCTCAGATTGCATAATGATCTTGGGTGGGAATTGGATGCCAGTACTGCACAGAATGCCAGGCCACTGTCTGTAATGTGTTTCACTGCTACATCCAATATTTATGCAAAACAAATTGAAAAAATATTAAACAGGCTTATTTTCTCACTGGCTCTTGTGTAACGTATTTGAAGTTATACAGTGAGGGTTTCAAAGGGTTTCTGTCACGTGGGTCATGAATCCTCCCTGCACACATCATGTAAAATATTGCTAGTCAAGTCAGATGGCAGGGAAAACCCTAATGCATTTTAATCCGCAGATATTATGTCTCAGTGAAATGTATTTTTTAAGATGCAAAGCGCAACTCTTATCTTCTTTTTCAGTGCAATACAAAACGACGGCTTCATCATCAAACGATGGCTCGCTGCCGAAAAAAACAAACAGAGCATCCACATGGTTCGCTGTCTGCGAGTAAAACAATCTTGCCTATTAAGAAGCCAGCACTCCCAAACATCTTAACAGTACTAGACGATAGCGCATGGCAGAAAATCCATTAGTGGTGTTTACAGAACAGTGAGATAGCATGGATGCACCGTGTAGAGCTCTCTCTGTCTGTGTGTGTGCGCCTGTGTTTTCTTCTGCGTGTGTGTGCGTGCGTGCGTGTGTATGTGTGTGTGCACGTGTGTGTGGAGGAGGGGGAGGACAGGCTGCTGTCCTGTCAGGAATAGCTGCCTCATCTCGCTCCACGCGAGGCTAGACTTGGATCGTAGAGGTTTGCCCTCTTGCCTCAGTCTTGACAGATGAGTAATATCAGAAGCACTCGTCCACTGTGCATGCATGCCTGTGTGCGTGTGTGCGTGTGTGCTTGTGCGCGTGCGTGTGCGTGTCTGTCTGTGCGTGTGTGCCAGAGGAAGGCTGGAGGGTGAGGTGCAGAGGAAGCGATCTCTATGCAGGTGCAGAAACAAGAAGGGAATGTACTGTAGAGGCAAGAGAGAATGAAAATGAATGCAAGCAGGGTTGAAGAAGATGTGCTGTTAAAATACAGAAGTGTGTGTGTGTGCGTGTGTGTGTGTGTGTGTGTGTGTGCGTGCGTGCGTGTGTGTGTGTATGTGCGCGCGCGAGTACACAAGTCATGTGATTGTATCGGAGGTCCACAACGATGGATTTAGATATCCGTTGAAACATCTGCGCTCGTAATATCACTCTCTCCGTGTCACACATGCATGTGCGCACGCGCGCGCACACACACACACACACGCACACACACACACACACACACACACACACACACACACACACACACACACACACACACACACACAGAGGTTATTCCTTCGTTCTCCGTGGAAGCAGCGATTAGGAAGCAGATTAAGGAGAGATAAAGGATAGATGGAAATAATGTATCCAGTTACTTTCTAAATAAGACGTCACTGGCACGCACGCACGCACACACACACACACACACACACACACACACCTACACACACACACACACACACACACACACACACACACACACCCTCGCATGCATGCACGCACGCACACACACGCGCACAAGATGTGTGTGTGAGCACTCACTTCTCCCCCTGTCTGTGTCTAATGTAAGTAGATACTGGAAGGCCTCATTCCTTCATTCACTGAAAGCTGAGCTGACGCTCTTTCTTTTCCGTGTCTCTTGTTTTCTTCCTCTAACCGCATCTCAGTTTCTACACCCCACCCCCAACCCCACCCCCACCCCCACCCCACCCCCACCCCCACTTTCTCTCACTCTGCCCTCATCTTTGACTTCAGTGTTGTCATTCTCCCCCTCTCCCCCCTCACCTCTATTAATCTCTCTCTCTCTCTCTCTCTCTCTCTCTCTCTCTCATTCTCTTGCACTCTCTTTCTCTGTCACTTTCCCTTTCGTTTCACTTCATGCAGTAGCGCTCTGTCTGCGTCATCACTCACACACGCACACACACACCCACGCGCACACACACCTGCGGCGCCGATAATTCCCCTCAGTATCACCGTCTCTCACGGTCTTTTGTTTTCTGTGCGTTCATTTGTTGCCTTCCTTTGTAGTGCCATGTCTCCGTCAAACCCTCCCCCCCCCCATCTCTCTCTCTCTCTCTCTCTCTCTCTCTCTCTCACTCTCTCTGTGTCCGCCAGGAGTTGTGGTTGCGTCATCAGTGTACATTAGGGTGTAGCCCCGCTCTTGACCCGCTGCCTGCAGACAGCGCTGTTAGTTTTGATGTCTCTCACTCTTCCAATGGCCCCTCCCTCCCTCCCTCCCATTCTCAGCCTCCTAAATCACAACAGAAGTGTGAAACAGCTGGTTGCAGACATCTCCCTTGCTCTTGGGGTCTCTCTCTCTCTCTCTCTCTCTCTCTCTCATTATATCACTGATAAATTAAATCTCCACAATACGATTATCGTGAGTGTTTTTTATCACGATAAACAATAGTATCGCTTATCGTCCCATCCCTCCCCCCCGCTCCCCTTGCCGTTTGTTTCCTCCCCCCATCAGTGAGACATATCCTCGCTGTCAGACGGAAACCTCGTATCTCCAAGTTTCAAATTTGTATTTAATTAATTAATTAAAGCCCTACTTCATCATACAAAAGTGTCTCACAAAAGTAGTGAAAATAGAGTTTGGTAAGTTACACATCGGAAAGTCAGAAACTCTCTGATGAAAGGTTTGCTGGTCGGAGACAGTATGTACAGGCCTTCAAGTTAAGGCATAAGAGCTGGTACTTAAGATAATCAAAATAGAGCCCTAGAGACTTTCAGCTTTCAGGAAGTAACCAAAGATACACAGAGAACACACACAGTATTTGCATATTATAACCACACCTGAGGGTCTATTGGTAGTATGTTAACTCCATAGACTCTTACAAAACAGAAAAAGTACCAAACTATGACGCCAAGGTTTTGGACGTTCAAGGTTTCCACTCGACGACGGCGACCCCCCCCTTCCCCCCCCATCAGTGAGACATATTATGCTGGGAGTATCTGGAGTCAGTGCTGCAGGCTGGCGACATACTGTCCAATCTAAATATAGCCCAATATACTCAGGTTGTTTTATTATACAGCTGAGAGGGAACGTGTACATTATGTAGCTCTTGGTATAACCTACCGTACCTCCCAGTCATTACCAGACATAATGTGGCTCATATTACCCCCCACTCCCTGTATTATTTGTTGCAGATAAGAGCACCAGGTGAACGGACAGAAATGCAAATGTAAATAAATATAATGGATAATGTTAGCCCTGCATCATCGCCGCACACATCCCATACAGTCAGGCTCACTTTCTTTCCGTTGTATTTCACATACAGTGCGGCATAATGCTGCACATGCATCACTGTAGCAGGTTTATTGTTGTATCATGGCTCGAGGGATATTCGCGTGATGGACTTGCTTGTTTGTGGATGCTTTTAAACAATTACACTGGAAGTCTGTGCACGTGTGTGTGTGTGTGTGTGTGTGTGTGTGTGTGTGTGTGTGTGTGTGTGTGTGTGTGTGTGTGTGTGTGTGTGTGTGTGTGTGTGTGTGTGTGTGTGTGTGTGTGTGCGTGCGTGCGTGCGTGCGTGCGTGCGTGCGTGCGTGCGTGCGTGCGTGCGTGCGTGCGTGCGTGCGTGCGTGCGTGCGTGCGTGCGTGCGTGCGTGCGTGCGTGCGTGCGTGCGTGCGTGCGTGCGTGCGTGCGTGCGTGCGTGCGTGCGTGCGTGCGTGCGTGCGTGCGTGCGTGCGTGCGTGCGTGCGTGCGTGCGTGCGTGCGTGCGTGCGTGCGTACTACTGACACAGACAATGAGTCCCCATCATTCAGATAGGGAAAGGACGATAAGCGATATTATCATTTATCGTGATAAAAAACACTTGCGATAATCGTATCGTGGAGATTTAATTTATCATGATATCGTCCTCCGTCATGCACTGGCATCAACCTTTTATTTGCCGAGCTGCATTTCCGGTACCACTTAAACCCTCTATAATTGGTAAAAGGTACTTAAAATATACATACTTGATAGTCTTTTTTTCACTCTATTAAATGTCTTTGCCAAAAACATAGCCGATCCACAAGCTCACAACACGTAGCTTGTAGATCTGCAATTTTTTGGCAAATATTCCGCCCCAGGATAATGGATTTTAATTAGCGTAATAATATCGTAAATTGCGATTTCTTCTGTCACAATAATCGTGATGACATTTTCATATGGTCCCATCTCTAGTGTGTGTGTGTGTGTGTGCTGCTGACACAGAGACAATGAGTCCCCATCATTCAGGCCGTATATTGCGCTTTGCTGAGGTGCACATGAGCATGAAAAGTATTGACAGTGAGCTGTTAGCACTATTTAAACTGTGACAGCTAATCCATAACTCTGGTCAGCCACGCATTCTTCCCGAGTACGCGCGTGCTTGCGCGCGCGCAGGCACACTCGCTCGCCAGCGATATCTGACCTTTTACAGGAAGCGAGGTGGAGATCAACTGACCAGAAGCTACTGTCAATCAATAAGCATCTGTCTAGTCCTCCCCGCTGGCTCCCGGGCTCTGCCTCCGTTGTGTTTGTTTCTTTCATCCACTCAATATTCCTCTTGCTGTGTCATTAAAGCTTACAATCCATATCTTTCATGTCCTGCCTGGGATTCGAACCCTGGCTGAGCGGCAATTATTTTTTCCGCTTTTTCTTTTACACCGTGGAGTAGTGTGCACGTTTAGGAAAGCCGGTTATTTCCATTTATGATATGATATAGTACTTTATTGTCAGTTCACACTGAAATGTGTCTTGCGACACAGCAGCCATGTATGCGAAACATAATATGCAAACATTTGACGCAAAGCAACAAAACAGGATTACATACATAAGGATAATACAGACAAGAGCAATGTCCACCACCTATCCTACCCCTGGCCAAACTCCTGATTAAGCCTTAAAGTCGACTGATGGACAAAGGACCTTTTTAGTCTGACCTTATTGTACGCTGGAACACCGTATCTCCTTCCTGAAGGCAGCAACCTACAACCTATTCTCTATTCTCTATGCAACACATGGCTACTGTTAGAGGTAATGTTTCTTGCCAACCTTAGAATGCTGTTATCATAAGTAGATGTACTGTATATAGCCTCTGAAATGGTTGTTCAACTAGTTTTGAACAAATGTTCAGTTGTTGCAGCATTTGAATATTATGCCATATAGTGGTCCTATCCACCACCCAGGGGTTCTACAGTAAGAGAGACTGCATTGGTGTTAGTCATCTCTAGCATTAACATACTCATCCATATGGATTGTTTAAAGTAACATTTATATTCACTAAAACATTCATGGATTGCAGCTTGCACTGATTTTATTTATTTCAAATGTCTATATCTCGTTTCCACACTCGCCGGGGTGATTTCAGTACCTGCAGTGTTGCTGCCTGCTTTAATGCTGTGGAAATAAATCACCTTGAACCTTTAAACCCAATGCCATGAACTGTCTGGCTACAGAGGAACATGAACAGAGGAAGGTCACTGTAGGGAGGGGAGGAGGAGGGGAGGAGGGGATGAAGGGAGACGAAGAAGATGGAAGGATGAGGAACTAAGGAAGGCAAGAGAATGCTGGGAGATAAGTTGAGTGTGATAGCAAAGCTGTTTACACACGCATGCGTGCGCACGCACACACACACGCACACACGCTCACACAGAGGGGAGCCGGCAGCTAGGAATAGACTGAAAGGGTGAAAGCCAAAGGAATCAGGGGACAAGTAAAAATAGGGTAGCAATGGAACCGATTTGTTCATAGCACGACTCCACACACACGAACGCGTGCACACACACACACACACACACACACACACACACACACACACACACACACACCCACACACACACACACACACACACACACACACACACACACACACACAGCCAGTGTCTCCAAGCAGTGCCATCTTAGTGAACATGGTTTTGATGATAGTGGTGCCATACTGAGCTAACAGCTTTGACATGCATCGTGTGTGTGCACGTGCATGCGTGCACGGCTGCGCGCGTGTGTCCTTTACAGTATTTGCTTCAGTGACATGGAACATGCATCCAACCACGGCCGATTTCATGTTTGTGTGTTTGTGTGTGTGTGTGTGTCTCAATGGCAACAGAATAGGGGGGCCAGGGGACATTTGGTCTCCCTACGTCATTTTATGGTAAGAAACGTGCGTGCTAGCATCTGAAGTGTGCGTCCAATCCATACATTTATCATACAAGCCCTTACCCGTTGAGATATGAGATATGAGCTCTGAAATTATGTGCAGTGTGTATAATATTCAGGAGCACCAATGTAAGAAATACCCGTTTCGTTTAATGGCTATAGAGTTAAAAATGGTTAAAAATGTTGCCTCATGCTAGATGCAGAATAGATATGCCTCATGCTAGATGCAGAATTAGATATGCCTCATGCTAGATGCAGAAAGATATACAATAAAAATGCTAATATACAGCATACGATTTGTGAAAGTGACAAACGGGCTTCGCAGTTATGTCAGGTGTGTTCCTATGCTAATGGTGATGCGGATTCAGATCAATTGCTCCAGCCACCGAGGAGAAACGCTCGGAAAGACACTCAGACACTCAGACAGACATTCGGAAAATTATATGTTTGATAGGCTGCACTGCGCTCAACCTCACGCCTGTGAGTTGTTTTTGTTCTATCCTGTGATGCTTTGATAGCATGCAGGCTGCTATAGTAGCCTGTAATATCAAGCATTGATCTTTCTGACAAGCTTTGAGTTGTCATATACAGCACAGGCTACACGTTATTGAAGACAAGTACAAAGTACAAAAGAAACGGCACGGTAAGATCAAATGTTGTTCTGTGAAAAAGTAATGTTTTGCCATTGCGAGAGATTAGTGTGTGTGTGCGTGTGTGTGTGTGAGAGAGAGAACGACAGAATGAGGGAGCGGTAGGGAGAGAGTACAAGTGTTGATCTTTGCAGACAGCTGTATAAAGAGTTTTTAAGTCTTCTAACCTCAGCCAAGCGATCGAATAAGTTTTGTTCTAAAACAGCGATAACGCGGTGTACAGCTGGCATATTGATATCTGCATGAGCCCTTGTCATGAGGTAATCCCCTCTCTTTAAAACATGTTCTAGCACCCCTGGTGTGTGTGTGCATGCGTGCGTGCGTGCGTGCGTACGTGCGTGCGTACGTGCGTGCATGCCACGGTGCATTCACATGATGAACATCACAGGATGTACTGTAACAATGCAGTAATTGTCTGACATTAACCATGCATGCTAATCTGAGAAGGCAAGCGTACATGCAGCACCAGTGTGTGTGTGTGTAGTGTATGTACAGTACAGTACAGTACAGTACAGTAAAGTAATACAACATGGTGTCAGGACTGCCCTACAAGGCCCTGAATGTCTACTGTACTGCACTGTACACGGTCTGACAATCTGCATAATTGCATTCCTGGATGCTTTCATTCTAATGCGCTGGTTCTCAACCTTTTCAGGCCGCGACCCCCATAATAATCATAACTGGGGACCCCTCCCCCCCCGACGAGCACTAAGAGCCGAGGCATTACATTTTGTATAACACGGTTCTATTATGAAAAGAGCAGATCTACATGCTCAAACCGCCTCGCGTGTAGATCGGCTATTTTCACAATTTCTGCCCCTATTATTTGACATTTTCGCCACTGTTTAATTTGTCCTTTTAGAGGTATTAAAAAGTCCTTAAATTGTCACTTTAGAAATGTGTAGATACCCTCTATATACTTAAAAGTTATGTTGTTTTGTTTACTGTTGAGTGAGAAAACAATGTTGCTCATTTAGTTAATCATCTGCGGACCCCCCAAAATAATTTGAGGACCCGACCCACAGGTTGGACGTGTGTGTGTGTGTGTGTGTGTGTGTGTGTGTGTGTGTGTGTGTGTGTGTGTGTGTGTGTGTGTGTGTGTGTGTGTGTGTGTGTGTGTGTGTGTGTGTGTGTGTGTGTGTGTGTGTGTGTGTGTGTGTGCTTGTGTACTTAGAATGATTTTACTTGTGGGGACCAATGTCCTCGCGAGTATAATACAATTTGAGAACCAGATATCGTGAGCACCATTTTCCTGATCCTCACAAGAGAAAGGGTTGTTTTACGGTGCATCTTGCCCTGGTGTCGCTTTTGGGAAATTCGACTTGTGTCCTCACAAGCATAGTAATACAAATGTGCGTGTGTTCCTGTGTGTATATCTGTTTCTTTGTAGCAAACATTGCATCAGGCCCACGTCAACACACAGACAGACTGGTGATGCACGGAAATAGGTGTTTGCCTCATGGCTCACACTGAGATTCGTGCCTGTGAACGCATTACGGAATGATGAGGGCAATTAGCATGTAATGTGTGCAATCGGCGAGAAGATGGGGGCATTTAATAATGTGTTGACAGGCAGCGCAGGCTGCATGCATATTCTTTCCTTACTGTATATGGGGCCTTTTCCACCAAAAGAACCTTGGTTCAAGAACCAGTGCCGTTCAACTTTCTTGAACCTTGGTTTGTTCTTGTGAACCGGCTTGCGTTTCCACCAGAGTGAACCAGATTGAACCAGAGGAACCAAGGATTTTGTGGTTCCCGTTCAAAACCAACTTTTACGGTTCGGAACCAACTCGGTTCTTGGTGGAAAAGCTCACCTCTGGTTCATCCCATAGGCAGGAGAAAGAACCAGAACCTGTTCTTTGCCGGTGGAAAAGCGCCCTATCTGAAACACCCAGTGTTACCTGAACTCCTGAGAGTGTACAATCGGAACCATTTGGTTCCACTCAGCAGTATATTTCAGGGGTGGAAAAAGTACTACCTTTTTTACTTGAGTAAACGTACCAATACTGCAATGTAGAAATATTCTACTCCGTCCAGAATTCAAAATGTATTTGAGTAAAAGTACAACATTATTGGCATCAACATGTACTCAAAGTACCAAAAGTAGAAACTCATCGTGCATGTCCCGTTTCACAAAAATCTTTTGAAAATGGTCCGAAATGTATATAGACTACAGACAGCTGAACTGGTTAATGTATGTTTATTGTTTAGTAATAATAATCAAGACCTACAAAGTAACTAGTAACTAAAGTTTTCAAATAAATGTAGTGGCAGAAAAGTACAATATTTGCCTCTGAGATGTAGTGGAGTAGAAGTAGAAGTATTGGAAATTGGAAATACTCAAGTAAAGTACAAATACCACAACATTGTACTTAAGTACATGTACGTAGTTACTTTACACCACTGGTATCTTTACATGCATTTATTTTTAACAGTATGTAGCAGGGCAGGAATTTCACGGCGGCCACGACGGCCATGGCCGTCGTTGGCCCTCTCTTTGGCCGTGTGCCCCTCGAAAAATGACATCCCCAAACTGCCACAGTGGCCGTGGTGCCCCAGCGCCCACAGCAGTCCATTAACTGCCGATTACCGTTTTTTGCGCGATTTTCCAGTCATTACGGAAACAGCAATGCGTGGTTGGTTGAGCTGCTCACATGACCATTAGTAGATTCGATTTACTCTCGTAGCAGCCGCCGCATAGGGAGTCCCGCGAGCCGCGACAGTGTTTATACAACACAAAACCATCACCGGGCTAAACGGGAGTTAAATCTTACGCTTGTTGAATAAATCCCGATGTGCGAACGAATGCCTTCAAACTGAGCTCTGCTGAGCTCAGGACAACCACCGAAATGCAGCGCTAAGGGAACCAAAAAGCTATTCTTTCCACAAGAGGCTGAGCTGTCAGAAACGTCATTATTCCAAGTAGGCTATTCCAAGTTGAGAAAGGATCACTCCGCAAACGGGAGGGAGGAGCTTGTGTGCGTGTGTGCGTGCACATGACCAGTGATGAAAAAAGTACTCAAATGTTTTACTTAAGTAAAAGTATCAATACTGCAATGTAGAAATACTACTGTTGCAAGTAAAAGTCCTCAAATTCAAAATGTACTTGAGTAAAAGTACAAAAGTATTGGTATCAAAATTTACTTAAAGTACCAAAAGTAAAAGTACAAAATGTTTGAAAATAGCAGATCTACAAGCTCACGAGTCACAAGGCGTTATGCGACACATTTTGAGCTTGTAGATCTGCTATTTATTCTACAAGCTTGGCTATTTTCAAACAGCCTAAATAGGGCTAAAGTGGTTCATGTATGTTTTATATTATGATTTATATATGCAAATTAACTAGTAACTAAAGGTTTCAAATAATTGTAGTGGAGTAAAAGTACAATATTTGGATCTGAGATGTAGTGGAGTAGAAGTAAAAGCAAATTGGAAATACTCAAAAAATTACAATAAACAATTAAGTACAATACTCAAGTAAATGTACTTAGTTACTTTACACCACTGCACATGGCAAAACCAGAAATAAACAGCTTCTTGATATTTATTTAATTGAAAGGCATTACATTAAACCTTAACGTTTAAGCTAAATTAATTATGACTGTGGCGTGGACTTAAAATCATTGTTTTAATTGATGGCCTTCTTGCCCTGGCACTTGGCCTTTGTGCCCCTAAAATGATGAAATTCCAGGCCTGGTTGTGACATCACATTGTGACATCACATTCCTTCCTTGTCCCTTGTATGCCCATATGGAGATCCCTGATGTCATCGATATTAAGCCCATAGCTTGGAATGCCCAAATGGACATATTGTGTGAGTCTCATCTGGTCTAAAACACATCTATGATGTCAGGCACACACATCTATTTGTCCAACTTAAACAACCAACCGCAACTCGAATCACACTTGCAAATGAAGTCCGTCCTGTGCGAATTCCGTCCTGCGCTTTTCGCCCTTATACTGGTTTTAAATGTAGTTTAACAGATGCTCTTATCCAGAGTGACTTACTGTACAAGTTAGAGATCAGAATAATCAGAGACAATGAAGACAATTTCTCAGACTCCACCTAAACCCATAGCACTACTGAAACACTCATTGACCATACATGAAGCTAGTTAGCACTTGTTTTTAGGTTTTTTAGAACCTTTTATTTTTTTTCTTTACTGATTATATTGGGGTTTTTTTGTTTTTGTTTTTTTAGATTGATATTCATATGCATTTGGTTATATTGTTGCTGATGTTCTGACATATTAACTTGTTTATTATAGTGATGTATTATCTGCTTATTGTAAGTCGCTTTGGATTAAAAGTGTCTGCTAAATGCCTAAACTGTAAACTGCAACAATGAACA
Source organism: Nannobrachium achirus (assembly GCF_963921795.1). Lineage (NCBI taxonomy): Eukaryota > Metazoa > Chordata > Actinopteri > Myctophiformes > Myctophidae > Nannobrachium > Nannobrachium achirus. The sequence continues at coordinate 28,161,859 of NC_137819.1, forward strand.
ATATGTGTAGAGTGCAGAGAGAACGGTGTTTAGTGCCTCAAACTAGGAATTCATCTCTTTTTAAACAACCAACAATCAAGTAGTTTCCATGAGAAGGAATTGAAACATTGAATCCAGAACTCCTAAAACTCAGTGACGATCATCCTTCCAGTGAGTTGATCAGAGGAGAATGAGGGATCGTTTGAGAGTTCATCTGACATGGAAGTCCTTTTGACCACAGCTCAGCTGCACCTCAGATCACAATAGAGGAGAGAAGTGTAAAACCAAACACATGCGTAAATACTTCACTTTAACGACAATAAAGGAGAGAATTGCAAAACCAAACACCTTACCAATGCAGAAGTACTTCAGTTCAATAACAATAGTGGAGAGAAGTGCAAGACCAAGCACCGTGCAAATGCAGAAATACTTCACTTCTGTGAGAATAGGATGATAATGACTTTGTATAAACCACTCCCTGCTTTCTCCTCCTCTGTGAGGACAGACTGGATGTGCTACATTCCAGTATACATACTGTATGAATTATTGTGTACACACTACACAGTATCATCAACACCTTAACCTTTTATAGGACATAATCACTGTATAAACACCCTACCTTCTCCTCCCCTGTGCATGTGCTGCATTCCAGATGTTGAAGGAAATGAATCCACTGTGAATGTATTTGTCATGTTACCTTTCTGTCTCTGCTTTAAGACCTCCACTCAGCACTGCTATTACTACCGGTGTGTACTGTATGAAAGGAAGAAGCTTGGTATTGGTTGTGTGTTTTATTTTAATTGAGTGGTTCTCAAAGTGGGTCTACAGGGGTGTTTGAGGGCGTTCCAACTTCCAGGGGTTCCCTAGCATTATCTTCTGACAGTTAGGAGGACCAGGGCAGGAATTTCAGGGAGGCCATGAAGCCATGGCCGTCGTTGTCCCTCAGTTTGGCCCCTCCAAAAAATGTCATGACCTGAGGCCACAGTGGCCTTAAAGGAGTAGTTCACCCCCAAAATGACTTTTTTTTTCTATTTATTACTCACGCCATGGAGACTTGAGTTCAATTATGTATATTTTTTTGTATTTGTCGCACTCCTAAGAGAAAAAGAATATTGTAAATTTACCCCCATTGATTCCAGAAGGGGACCCGAATGCATTTAGGTTCCCATCCGGAATCAATGGGGATACATTTATTGTGATCAAATTATTGTCTTAGGAATGCGACAAAAAACTAAACATATTATTGAACTTAAGTCTCCATGGCATCAGTAATCAATAGAAAATATGTCATTTTGGCGGTGAACTACTCCTTTAATGCCCCAGCAGCTGACTGTACCACTTTCTCCTGTCTCAGTCTTGTCAATATGTAGACACCAGTGTCTTACTTGTCATGTAGACACCAGTGTATTTCTTGTCATGTAGACACCAGTCTCTTTCTTGTCATGTAGACACCAGTGTCTTTTGTTGAGTCCCCATTTTTAAACCAATCCGGTATCTTTGATTTGCGCAGGGCTGAGCATGGATCACATTGTAAATACCAATGTAATTATTTCACAGCAGATAGTCTACACTCTACATATTACATTTAAAATCATCCCTTAAATTCAATTAATTATTTCAATGTTGTTTTATTTGATGGCCTTCCTGCCCTGGAATTTGGCCTTTTGCCCTCAATAAGTGGTCAACCCCAAAGGCCAAGTGGCCTTGCCCCTAAAATGACAAGATTCCAGGCCTGGTATGTAGGTCTACTTTCGACTGCATATTCAGTGCTTGAGTGAGCGTGTGCCTTGATCTGTGACTGTCTGTCTGCATGCTAGTCTAGATGTGTGTCTGAGTGCGTGTGGGCGTGCACACACGTGTGCATGTGTGCTTGTCTGTGTGTCTCTTCTTTGACTTTTCTCCAATCCCCCCCCCCCCCCCCCCCCCCCCCCAGCCTCTCGGGAGACCAGGGTTAGTTAAATATTAAACATCCAATATGGGGACAATCTATGATGATGGAAAGAGAATCAGATTCTGCTGCCTAGGCAACAGATGTACTGCCATGGCTGCCTGACACACACACACACACACACACGCACGCACGCACGCACGCACGCACGCACACACACACACACACAGGTGCGTGCGTAAAAAGATTTAGTTTTATTTGAATCTCTATATCGCTATCTCTATATTTCCTGCATTTCTTTTTTCCTGCAGACGCACAGATACACAGAGATGTGAGCATGCAGACCTTGTAAACACACACACACACACACACACACACACACACACACACACACACACACACGCAGATATATTTGCATGCATATATGTGCAGTAGCTACACACTTGCACATATACACGGTAGGTACATGCATGAACATACATAATCTAATCACACAGATGGTATGCATTTTTTAATCTTAAGCATACTTGCAGCCGCGAGACATATCAATAGAGATGGTAATTTAATGCATACAGAAAAGAACAGAAAGCATAACTGCGTGTGTATGCAATGCATGTACATATTCAGTAGATCTACATCCAACAGCCACGATGTTCAAACAAGAGCAAAAAGGCTCAGCGAGAAGACTGGGAGGAGGGAAAATTGCATATACTAGGGGTTTGAATCCTCCGCGGGGCCTCCGGCTAGGCTGGGAGCTCCAACAAACACAGTTGGCCGTGTCGGAGAGAGGGAGAGGCAGTCTCTGTCGCCGCAGTGGCGGCATGGAGGAGAGCGCCGTCCTCCGCATGCGTTATTTCCTTCCTGTGAAACCGCGCGCTGTCGCATCAGGAGTAGCGGCTGTCAACAGAGAAGACACTTGTAACTGTAGGAGTTGGCAAGCGGCAGAGGCTACACGTGTGTGTGGGGAGAAACTGGAACTTGGATAACTACTAAATATGGGGGTTTACTGCGTGTAGACAATGAGAAGTGAAACAGATAAGAGAGATGGAGAAGTGGAGGAGACAAGTGGGGCATGCTCGTTTGTTGTTGGAAATAAAAACACTGTTAAATGATTTATTTGTTACAAGACTATAAGTACGTTTCCCTCATTAAGGAACATCAGCCAGCAGAAGCAGCCAGACTGGTAGACGCACGCACATGCGCACGCACGCACGCACGCACACACGCACGCACACGCGCACACACACACACACACACACACACACACACACACACACACACACACACACACACACACACACACAGAGAGAGAGAGAGAGAAGTGGGTCAGACTACCCGGCTCAGTCTCACCACATGCTGAGGGTCTCACTGTCTCACACAGAGGCAAGGCTTTTATATAAATACACATTCAAGGGTATTTATTCACTCTCACACAACACTTTTTTTGTACACACACACACACACACACACACACACACACACACACACACACACACACACACACACACACACACACACACACACACACACGCGTACAACATACTGTACGTACATGCATATATCTCAAACATAAGCCACAACTCCATTCATCAGTGTCCTGAACAGCCCACACAAACCCACAGTGAGTGTTGTGCTCAGAGTTAAATACATCATATCAATGTGTTACCGCAGGACGCACTGCTTACACAATACACAACGTTATTTCATACAGAGCTGCTCCACATTTCACATATAGCTTGATTTATATTGCTGCAGACTCATACTGTACACATCCATCACGCACGCAAACAGCCACACAATCATGGATGCTGACACACCCGCACCCGCACCGACAAGCACGCGTGCACACGCACGCACGCACACATGTTTGTATTACGATACTTGTGAGGACAAACATTTTAAGACAGCAATTTTCTAGATACAATAGGCCCGATTCGCTGTTTAAACTTTTTGAACGCAAAGGAATTTACGCAACTTCCCACGTTAGTAGTCCAATTCATTCATCTTTTTCCGTCCGACCGTCCGTCCATGTGTGTGTGTGTGTGTGTCTGTCGCGTCCCGTGTTACCAGCTAATCTCTGGCACTGTTGACCCGGTCACTGCCAAACTGTGCACAGACACTCCCTGGATGCTAATTTAGAACCTCTGCCCCACATTTTTCACATGGGCCTGTTCTAGCGCTACCATGATGAAACAAATGCTTAAAATCATGCATGCAGCATCCGATTTAAAGGCTGAAGAAGACATGGCACCCTTTTCACATTGGCCTATTATAGTGCAAACAGGAGGCCACAATAACCTACCTGACCTGGTGGAGACCTGTGCTCGGAAGAGCACTGCTTCTAGTTATATTATTTACTGACCACATCACATGAACACATGACATGAATGTCTTACCATCTGACAGGGAAGGATACAGTATGGCTGAAATGTACAGTAGCTGTGTCCAGAACAGATCCATTCCCCATTCCGACATGGGTCAGTCAATATATTAATCCAAAAGACACATTTCCCATCAGTAATCAATAAGCTCTGGTCCATAATCTATCGGATAACAGCGTTTCACTTGCAGTGTGCTCTAGATTCATTCATCATCTTTTTACATCTGCAAAGTTGATGTTGATGTTCAGTTGAAAAGGCGTTATATACCGGTAATATCCTTTTCATGACAGAACAGATGTACAAGTTGTCAAGGCGATGCGACGGATTCATCTTGATATGCAGTACACCTGTGATTCGCACATTTGAAGGATTTACACACCCCTCTGTGAATTACACGTCTGTTTTTAGAGAACATACACCCTTCTTTAATCACTTCATTTACACGTTATCCATGACCATTAGTGAATCAGGCCCAATGTTTTAGGTGTTGACATTTTTTACCAAAAAGACGAAAATAGCTGATTTACAACCTCGCAACATTGTGAGCTTTTTTTTTTACTCTTTATTTCTTAAATATTTTCAATTCTTTTTTAACAATACAAACAAGAAGACAACATGTAAGAAAGACAAATAATAAGTAGAACAAAAATAAGGTGCAGAAAACATTACAGGATTAATATAACATTTAAATGTATGATATCAACCTTCATAAAGAATCAGAGGCATCACCCAAATGCCATTTCTCCCATTTCCTTAACACTGTGAGCTTTGAAGATATTTGGTGCATACTGTAAGATACTGTTTGGTGCATAGTTATAACTCAGACATAACTCCAACCCTAAAGGCCTCACCATAACCCCAACCTGAAACTTTTCCTAACTGTAACCATAAAACATTTCTCTCATGAGGACCAGGAAAATTGTCCTCTCAAGCGTGCACGCGCACGCACACACACACACACACACACACACACACACACACACACACGCACACACGCACACGCACACGCACACACTGCTGTCTCAGCCTCGATGGGAAAGCTCTATCAACAGGTGGAGAACCAGCCCAGCTCTGACCGTAACTAACACAAAAACAACACTGCCTTTCACTGAAGCCTGATTTATACTCCGTTGTACGTGCAGCAGAGTATAAATGAAGTATAATCTAGTGCTAGTATTTGTCTTCTTGTCTGACATTGTTTGGCTACGGGTGTGGGTCTTTTGTGCCCCTTTCCAGGGACTGCTGTTTTATTATACGAGATTTACTTCTTTTGGATTAGGCTATGGATCTCAGGCCAGATGTTACAAAAGTTATACAAATCAATGTTGTGTCATCAGTCGCAACAATAAGTAGATAAATAAGAAAATAGGCAATCTGTAAATGAATACATGTCATGCTACATGCATTAACAAGATGATCAGGCAGGAATATGTTCTAAAAAGTATACTTTGTGTATGTTGCTTGTTTAGATTCATTCATTCCATTTATACTTTGTTGCGCTCAGGTGTCGGAAAAGAATCGCAGTGGGACACGTTGGGAGCTTGTAGATTGCCTATTTCCGTTGTCGCCCGTAACTAAGTATAACTACAGCTTAACTGTACAATAAATAGCCTTTTGTCGCAGTGAAGGCTTATATAATATAATAATTATCCTCATCTTCCCTTTCCTTCACAAGGCTGAGCACAAGAACACACAGAACACAGACCACTTCAATGTACAGCTCTGTGTATATGTATCCGCTCCAAATCCTAACAGAGACATTCATTCAGACCTCAGCCTCCGCAAACTCAACGCGGAGATCTCAATCAATGCCAACATCAGCAATAAAATCTCCCAATTTTCACATCCAGAGCATGAAGGGTGGGGGTGGGGGGCGGGACATGGGGTGTCTGTATCTCGTCACTCACTGAGAGGGGGGTAAATAAATGACTAACTTCCCAGACTGGGAAGATTAATGGTGGGAGTATTTAACACAGACGCCCCCTCAGTAAACAAACAAGAAGCAGGCCGGATGTAGAACATGAGGTGGAGGGAGGTGGGGGAGAAGGGGGGGGGGGGACAAGGAGGCAACGTAGGAGCAGAGGAGGCGGGAAAGGGAACATAGGAGCGCAGGAATGAGGAGAAATTAACAAGGAGGAGTGGGCGGGGAGCGTATAACCAGTGGCGGAATGATGAGGAGCAGCTAGCAGAGAAGGGAAGGAGGACGAGGAGAGAGAAGGAGGAGACAGGAACTTTCTCATAACCGCGCTGGTTACCATGCTGGACTGCAGTGTTATTTATTGTACTATATATGTACATAATGTACTGAGGTGTAATGTATTATGGTGTAATGTCTTGTATGTTAGTGTTTTCAATTTATTTCAATTTTGCTAATAGTGCCAAGACACTTTGTTCTCTCGAGCCAGACTGTTTTGCTCACACATTTTTCAAATGCTTCGAAGATTGTGGAATATTTGGTCTGGCTTGGGAGACTACATAATTATGTAGAGCTACTGTAGTGCAGTGTTTCTCAAACGTTCAAATGTCAAGGTCTCCCCTTAACCTTGACAGTGTACAAACGGGTTCATTATATAGTTCCATTTGTACACTGCCAGAGTTACAGACTTGTAGGGGTCAATTTAGACCCCCCTAAAGGAACCCACAGAGTCCCTGGAATCCACTTTGAGAACCACTGCTGTAGTGTAATGAACTATAGTTTAGAAACAAAACAAAGAACTTGGGTTCAGTCACATGACCACAAGATACTGATACCTGTAGAGACGACAGACATGTACTGCACTGTACTGTGCTGTACTGCACTGTGGTATACTGTACTGTACTGTAGTGTAGTGTGTGATCAGACGGTTAGACCACTGTACCGTTTCTGTTGAACTCGGCCGATGAAGGGTTGCATTGACGCAGACTCGCAGAGCTTTCCACTTGGCTTCATTTATATCACATGAAGTAATGAGTGCAAAGTACACGAGCGGGAAGGGGTAAAGCAATGTGAAGTCTTGCTTTTCAACACGGTATTCTCTAAATCGCTGTGAGAAATATGCAACATGAATGTTTAGTTGAAATATGAAACAAAACATGGTTAACAGGAAAGCCTGATATTTTTTTTTTTATCCATCGCATCTGCAACACGGTTGTGAGCTTGTTGGTTGGCTATTATTGTCACTGTGTGATGACAATTAGCCGTATGATTTAACAGTAAATTGAGCTCTTTTGCAATGAGTTCAATGAGTTCATTCATCATTTCAATCCATGAAATGCACTACAGGTTCATTTGGTAATGTGTTGCTGCTGTTACTAAAATCAGTCCGTTTCTCTGTCAGGTTTGACTACCAGGAGCTTCTCCACAACTCGACCTTCTGCCTGGTACCTCGAGGGCGACGCTTGGGCTCATTTCGTTTCCTGGAGTCACTACAGGTAAAGAATGAAAGCAGTTGTTGAGATTTGGCCTCTTAGACCCATCGTTGGATAATATTTTGTTGACAATTCCATGGTGTATTGATGTGGGATAGGCGAGATAACAGGCAAACACTGATCAAAAATAAAAAAACAATCTACATTATCTAATTGTGTAGACTTATTGTAAATTGAGATATTAACAATAATTTAACTCTGAGAGCGTGGACCCGTAAGGGTCCATTTGGTTTCATTTTACGCTCTCAAGAGTTAAAGACCTATAAGGGTCCATTTGGTTACCAACTCTCCATCATTTAGCTGGGGACCACCTGGAACCCCCTCAAGGACCACTGGTGGTCCCCGAACCACTGGTGATAACCACTGAATTAAAAGAACACAGGAGTTTACGAAACACATGTTTCACATTGCATCATTCATCTCACACCACACATACTCTGTAACAGTATTCATTAACCCATTTAGGCCTAGAATTATTGACTGCTTTAACTATTGAAAAATAGCAGATATACAAGCTCACAGCACTGGTACCGAGTGCGCTGCGAGCTTGTATATCTGCTATCTGCTATTTTTCAATAGTTAAAGCATAAATAATGATACACAATAATAGTGTACCCGTTCTAAATGGGTTAACAGTATTCATTATTATTAGAACAGGAAGGTCACACAAACTTTACAAAGACACGCTTTTCTTTCCACCTACTGTCTCACGCTGCTGTGTTTTGTACACCACACGAAAAGTACTCGATGTACCTCACACTCGTGATTGTACTTGTGGGTAAACTCGCAACTGCATTTTGGGCAGATTTGGGTCAGAAGAAACAAATCACAGATGGGTGTGGGTGGAGTTCATAACATTATCTCGTATATTTGACTAAATTAGCATAGTTCCCATATCTTCCTCTGCTTTAAATGTGACTTTATGTAGATTTAGGTCAATGATATTTATTTCCACCACATCTGACTAGTGCGAGTGGATGAATAGTACTGAGCTGGGTGGGTTACGATGATTCTAGTTGTTAGGCACGACACAGAGTGGTGCGCTCGTGAACGCTAAATTATTGTCTCCGCCAGGCCGAAGACATGGCCGAGACTATGTTTTTTACTCCGTCCATCTTTGTGTGTGTGCGCTGCGCACGTCGGTCCGTCTGTGAGCAGCTAATCTCCGGCGTCGTTCGTTGGACTGATCGGCGTGAAACTTTGCACGAACACTCCCTAAAGGCCAAGAAAAAACCTGGCCTGTTGTAGTGACACCTGGAGCCAGTTTTTGCTAAACACTTTTTTAAGACGTATCTGTCACATTTCTCATATTCCATTCCGATTGGCTATGATTGGCTTCCAAAGTTTGTGGGGGTGGCCGTTTTGCACAAAATGCCGCACATCATGAATGCAGCTCCCGATTGCTGGGAAACTTTGCACGCACATCCCCACTAAGCCAAGGCATGGTGGGGCTACAACGTCCCACTTCACGTTTTGGCCCATAACGCTTGAACCTTAGGTCGTACAATCAATGTCTTTTCCCCTCTGGATTCCTTTGATCATGATGCATTTTATAGGCCCTGTTTTGCCAGATAACATTTTTCCCATTCCATGTGGCTATGACCAAAGCTTACTGGGGCGGCAACCTAGCCTGGCGGAGAACTTTGAAGAGCACACTTTCCTAGTTCATCCATGGAACCGTATGGTGATTATTGTGAACTTGTAATACTGATAGACACGGTCCAGAGTGTGTGTTTTAGACATTATTTTACCACTGGGCCCAGTCAATCATAATCAAGCAGCGGAACTATCCATTTAACACATTATACGTTATATAAACTACTTTATGTAAACTACATTATATAATGTTACTGTTGGGCAGAAACCTCTTATCTCCATATTTTAACTTTTTATGTTTTTGGGGGGAAATGAATGTCCTACTTCATCATACTAACTAGAGTGTCACTCAAAAGCAGCGAAAATAGCAGATCTACAAGCTCAAAACGCAACACGGTGTGACACGTTTTTTTGACATGAGGTTTCCACCCGACAGCAATGATAAACTACTATGCCTGGTCAAATGTAAAATGTCTACTGTATTGTATAATAAAGCAATAAGCCACAAGAGGCGAGTGGTTACCGGGGGAGTATACACCGGCTGAGAGGCGTTGGGAAACACGAGGCGCAGCCGAGTGTTTCCGACCCTCTCAGCCGGTGACCACAAGCCTCGCGTGGCTTATTGCTTTTCTAAAACGGTCACAATGTTGCAACATGAAAACCATAACATTGCATTATTTAAAGAAAAAAGTACACTTCTCCGCCACCAGGAAGAGACATTTCCTTGCATTTACCATGCAGCCACATCCAGGAAAGGGACTTACGGAAGCCATAGTGTGTGTTTACAAAGTCACGTCATTCTTTTTGCCAAACAAAAATAGGGAAACAACACTTGTGTTAGATCAGTCTCATGTTAAGAAGTTAAGAACCATATTCAATCCATACACATATTTATTTTCATCCAGATTTAGCTGCTATGTGGTGAACATCACATCAAAAACGCTAGCATAGCAACCTAAGCTAAACAGCCGAGTGGTGCCTGGAGAATAGAGGGCGCTTGTTGCCTTTACAAGCCCCGCCCGGAGCCATTCAGTCACTGTCCTATGCATGCGGGCGGTGCTTAGAAGCACCCGCACGGCAGGATTTGAGGGGAAATCAAACGCTCGCTTCTCTAGTTCAGCCTCACGGCACAGTGGAAAGAAATGACGCACCTGGCTTTGATATAAACTGATTCAAGGTATGGGTTACAGTCTCAGGTATACCATGGCAACCAGCCAATCAGAATCAAGGAATGGAACTAGCCGTTTTAGAATGTGCATTATGAATATGGCAGACTGGAATTGGGTATTTTACAATGAGCTGCATCTGTATACGCCATGTGCCAACATGGCTCTCGCCAACATGGCACTCGCCAACGCAGCGCCGACCACAGCATCTGCCTAAACTTTACAACATTACAACAATGCGAATGACACTTTTCCAGGAACCAAGCCCCAGTGCACTGTGATACAGCTCATATACCGTTCAGTCAACAGCCAAGTTTCGCTGGATGAAGAATGCTAATGTCCTAGAATTAGATTTCCACTTCCGTGGTTTATATAATCTTTCGGTTATTGACACCGTAATGGTCACATCTGTAGACATTTTCCCCAGGCCGTTGTGTTGTGTTAAGCGCAGATCGAGCCATAAAAACGTTAATTGTCTTAGGCCTTTTAAACTGAAATTGGCCCAACACAAACAAAGGAGGCATACACAAACATCTACTACTCACAGACGCCCATACACAATAAAATCCTCAGTGTTAATTCGTCCACTTGCACACGTCCAGAGTTTAATGAATTCAGAGTTTTTTAAAGTGTGCTGGTTGGTTGCACACCTACAGCGCACACTGACGTGTAAGCGTAGACTCGTGCACAAACAAACAGATGTAAAACCCATTCATTACATGCAGTGCAAGGAAACACAACAGTAAAGACCCAAACTCAATGGCGTGAATAGGAGTTTACGGCTCTATTTTTATGCTCTCAGACTTAACCCATTTAGGCCTAGGATTATTGACTGCTTTAACTATTGAAAAATAGCAGATATACAAGCTCACAGCGCGGCACCGAGTGCCGCGCTGTGAGCTTGTAGATCTGCTATTTTTGAAAAAAGTCTTTGAATATATCTACTTAAAAGCAAACATTTGTAACTCAAATATTTGCTTCTGGGTGGTCCCTGGAACAACATATTTTGAGATGGGGGGGTCCGCGGCCAAATACCTGTAATTTTGGGGGTCCTTGACATGAAAAAGTTTGAGAACAACATGATTTAGAAGAAGGATTTAGAAGTCGGGTCAAAGATCGGGTCAAAGATATTCAAAGACTTGCACACATTTTCACGATTTTTCAAAAATAGCAGATCTACAAGCTCGCAGCGCGGCACTCGGTGCCGCGCTGTGAGCTTGTATATCTGCTATTTTTCAATAGTTAAAGCATAAAATGATGGTTAAAGTGGTTAATATCTAACGCGACTCGGGCACGTTCCAGGTATTTGAGACTTAAATTAACAGCCTGCATTTGACTGTGCAGCCATCCTGCCACCCATGTTGATGGTCTCACACCAGGCAGGGCAGGAAACAGTGGCTGTTTTTAGTTTTACCTAACACTGAACTCTCTGGCTACAATGGGCCCTGGCCGGCCCCATCTCTCTCTTGGGCTCTGTGCGTGCGTGTGTGCATGCGTGCGTGCATGTGTGTGTGTGCGCAGGGACGTGAAGAGAATGTTACAGAGGCAGGGGCTGAATTTTCTAAGAAGGGCCTTTGGTGGAAATATCGAAAATAGCAGACCTCCAAGGCTAGGTCGGCTGTTTTCGGTGTGTTATACCATTACCACACTGAACTAAGCATCATAAGCATAGTTTCTACACAGAAAGGGCAATTCTTTTCAACATAAGATGCTTCAGGTTCAGGAGAGTTTGAACAAGGCAATTATCTTGAACGCTGCCTTCAGGTAGGGCATGGAAAGGGGGCATTTGCATTTCTTTCACCATATTAAAAAACTGTATTCATGGTCTGGAGAGGGCACTTTTTACAGACGGATAAAAGGGCAGGGGCTCAAGCCCCCTTTGATGTTGTGTGTGCACGTGTCTGTGTCTGTGTGTGTGTGCGTGTGCGTGTGCGTGCGCTCGTGCGCGTGTATGGTCCGGAAGCCACACGGGTGCCAGCCTGCCACACTGCTGATCACTGCTGAATGGACAAATCCACACTCAACACTCTGGGTTTGGCACTGTCTCTCTCTCTCTCTCTCTCTTTTCTCTCTCCATCTCTTTTCTCTCTCTCTCTCTCTCTTCTCTCTCTCTCTGTCCCTTTTTCTCCACTGTCGGTCACAGTCTCTCTCCTCCAATCTTTCTATTTTCTACTTTCTCTCTCCCTCCCTCCTCCTGCCCTGCCTCCTTCTCTTTCACTTTTCCATTCAAGACACTCTAAGATTTGCAAGATCTTGCTTTTTTTTGTGTGTGCCAACCAAGCCCACAAAAGAACTGGCAATTACCAGTGTGGTAGGAAACTCTCTGCCTCTGTTCCAACATATACAACACACACGCGCGCACACACACACACACACACACACACACACACACACACACACACACACACACACACACACACACACACACACACACACACACACACACACACACACACACACACACACACACGTGTGCACACACACGCACACACGCACGCACGCACGCACCCACCCACGCGCACACCCTGACAGTCCTCGCTCCCCTTTCTTTTTTGTCGTCCAATGAAAACACCCCAGAAAGGGTACTACGCCTCACAGTGAGGCGTCACACTGAGACAGGCAGGGCTGCTCAGAGCCCGGCCCGCGTCAGAGGGCCTCCTATCTCGGGGAGAGGACTCTGGCGAGCCCCAGGCTTCTCTTGAACCGAGGAGGAGGCCCTGGCTCACAAACCCCACGTTACCTGGCTGTGGAGACCATTCCGAATTAGCTTTGGTACAA
>NC_137819.1:28180054-28240054 GCF_963921795.1 Nannobrachium achirus
AGCGTGTTATGTAATTACTCAACTCTTAGTGCTCGTCAGGGTGGAGGCGTCCCCAGTTAAAATATGATTATTTTGGGGGTCAGAACCACTGCCATAGAGGTCCCTTTGGGTCAACGTGTACACTGCCCCGTGACAGAGCAGCTCGCACTAATGTCCCTCTGTCCTCTCTGTGTCCTCTTTGTGTCCAGGTGCCGTCCACAGTGAGGGCAGTGGGGAACGAGAGAGTGTTGGCTCTGAGACAGAAGACCCAGATGTTGTGGGAGGCTTATTTCTCCTCTGTGGACAAGATAGTCCTCACCACACTGGAGGTCAGTTCAGACACACACACACACACACACACACACACGCACACGCACACGCACACGCACACGCACACGCACACGCACACGCACACGCACGCCACACGCTTTCAGGAGAACAAAGGACAACTGCATGTGGCCTAGTCCAGCCATTCCCTGAAGATATTGACTCAAATGAATTGAGTACAAAGGACCCCAATGTAAACGAGCCATAGTGCTTTCTTGGGTTTAAATCCTATTAGTAGACTGTGTATCTGAATTGTATACAGTCATGTCTTTTCCTATGCGAACTGCTAATAAAGTTTTCAATCAATCAATCAATCAATCAATCGATCAATCAAAACAAACTGAGTGGGCCCCAAATAATTGCCAAAAACTAAGACCAAACATTACATTAAATATATAATATGTTCTGCATTTATTGATAGTACACAGTGTAGATCAGTGGTGTCCAAAGTGCGGCCCGGGGGCCAAATGCGGCCCGATGACAACTTTTATGCGGCCCCCAGCTTCAATCCTAAATTGTTACTAAAACGGCCCGCCAGCATCGGCAAACAAGAATATTTTATAGTATAATTTGTCAGGTTCCCTTGTTATCTAATTCTGAAGGTGTCAAAGAAAGGCAATTTTGTTGACCTTGCACGTCTGGTTACATTTGGCAATGTGAGTTATTTGTGTTCAAACACTTGACAAAGGAAGATTGATATTGAATATTGATGATGGTTAAAGGAGTAGTTCACCACTTTTCAACCTGTCTTCATATAATAGGTCCTCACTAATGTTCATGATAAAATATCAAAAAAAAATCTACTCAGTCCAAGTCTCCTAGGAGAGCTGTGGGAAGTTCAGAATCCATCGTCTTGTGACATCATCATTTTCCCCAAAAAAAAATGTAATCGATATTTAGAAAAAAATATTTAGATTTTTATTATTGCGAGAACAATGGCTTCCACTTTAAAATTGCAACTTTTCAGGAATAGAAAGCCTGCAGTTTCTATAAGATGGATTGGCAATCGATGATGTCACAAGACGATGGGTTTCTGACCTGCCCACAGCCCTCCTCTGAGAAAAAAAAAAGAAAAAAAAAGAAAAAAGCTATTTTTGAGTGAGGACCAATTATAGGAACATAGGTTGAAAAGTGGTGGAGTGCCCCTTTAAATAAAATATTGTAATTGGGATGCATATGACTTTGTTATGGTCCGACCAAAAGTACATTATGTCAGGAGATGTCGTCGGCCCTTGGGTGTTTTCATATTTTCTAATGTGGCCCCTGTAGACAACCCTGGTGTAGATACAGGAAACTAGGGAGAGAGAGAGAGAGGCGGGGAGTGACACGCAGCCAGGGGCGTCACAACAAGGGGGTGGAAAGTGGGACTGAGTTACTAGGGCCCAAGTTGGAGGGGCCCTATAGTAACTTTAGCTATTGAAAAATAGCAGATCTACAAGCTCACAGCGCGGCACCGAGTGCCGCGCTGCAAGCTTGTAGATCTGCTATTTTTGAAAAGTCGTGAAAATGTGTGAAAATCTTTTTTAATTCAATTTTTGCTTCTGGGGGGGTCCCTGGAACTAAATGTTTTGAGATGGGGGTCCGTGGCCAAATACATATCATTTTGGGGGTCCTTCACATGAAAAGGTTTGAGCACCACTGACATGGAAACATAGGTTTCTTGCACACATTTTCACGATTTTTCAAAAATAGCAGATCTACAAGCTCGCAGCGCGGCACCGAGTGCCGCGCTGCGAGCTTGTATATCTGCTATTTTTCAATCGTTAACATTCATGGGGGGCCCGCAGTGAATCCTTGTACCCAGGGCCCAGAATTTGGCGTGACGCCCCTGCACGCAGCAAGCGTTGTCGAGATTGGGATCATGGGTCTGACTGTGACTCCGGTTCAGATGGGAGTGCCGTGAATGCTTTTGAGATCTTCAAGTGGGCACTGATTCAGAAAAGGTTGGGAACCTCTGTCACCAGAACAGGCTTGTGTTTCTACTAACGCCCCACAGCATCCCACCAACACCCCTCAGTAGCTGTTGGATCTTAGTGCGAAATATGTGAGGAAACGCCAAGTTTAAACTGCCCTCGCTCTCTGAAACCTGAACACACCATGCAGCCCACTGAAGGTTCGGCTTTGCACTGATAGAAATTGCAGACCATTTATGTGTGTAAAAAAATGCAAAAACTCTGTCCGCCCCTGGTGTATTGGCTGCTGGCGGGTTTAAAGATAAAGACGAGAGGTTCTGGAGGTTGGCGATAAGCTGCTTATGTACATACAGCGTGTAGGGGGAACCTCTCCCCTGGGACACAGCTGTGCAGTGAGCCTGAGGTTAATGAGTCTCTGGGCCTCACAGTAGCTGGCATTATGCTGGTGCTGCTGCTACACTGACACCTGCTGGTGGAAGTGGGGAAGTGCACTAAGCACTACTATCAGACAAGTGAGACTGCCATTGTTGGAAGAAGTAGGACTCAGATGAGATGTTAAAAGTAGCAATTCCATCATAAATAAAGAAATACTCAATTCAAAGTTTGACTTGACCATTCATCAAAATATACTTTCAGTACAGTTAAAGTAAAAAAAAAACTCAAAAATAGCCTATGTACAAGTTCACAATTGCATCGCGACACGTGAGCTTAAGTATATAATGGTTAATGCATGTTTAGTATTAATAATCTAATCTGCAAAATAACTAGCAACTGAAGCAGAGGTCTTCAACAGGGGGTCCGGTACCCCTAGGGGGTCCTCAGAGTTACTACAGGGGGGCCACCAAATCATTGTGATAGGATCATTCTTTTAAATTAACAACTTGAACCCTCACATCCCTGTTCTGAGAACTATAGCCAAAAATAGCAGATGTACAAGCTCTCAGCGCCTCACAGCGCGTAGGCGTTGAGAGCTTGTAGATCGGCTATTTCCGGCAAATACGTTTGGTGTAGAGGGGGTCCCTGCTGTATCTCCCTCTCTGCTAAGGGGTCTTTGGCCTGAAAACATTGAAGACCCCTGAACTAAAGTATTCAAATCATTGTAGTGGAGTAAAAGAAAAGTACAATATTTGCCTCTATGATGTAGTGGAGTAGAAGTTTAAAGTATGGAAAAAAAAAAAAAAAAAAAAGGTACCTCAAAATTATACAATACAGTACTTGAGTAAATGTACTGTACTCTGGAAGTGGGGAAGTGCATTGATCACTGCTGTCAGACAGAGTGACTGCAAGTTGCACGTTGTGTGATTGATTGCGGTGTGATTAAACTGCCAGTGCACGTGTTTAACATTCGAAAAAAAGAAGAGGTAATCCTTTATTTTACAGTAAGACAACATGACAGGGGTTCCAACTTAATAACTCTTACTCTTAGACTCTTAGCTTGGTGTGAAGACGGGGATACTGCCAAAAATGCTCTTCCTTTGTGTTTGGCACTCCAGATGTGCAGACATCTGTCATCACAAGCTCCAGTTTTAGCCCGGCGGGGAATAAAAATAGAGCAAAAGTAATTAGAAGTACTACATACTTTGATGAATTTTGATAACAACATCAAGAGACGTGTAAAGTAATTAAATGCAGTGAAAATTATGAAAACCATTCTGGTGTGCCATGCCACTACGCAGAAGTGCATGTGATTGTGTCTTTGGGTGTCATATGAGGTCAAATTGATAAGATCATTTATGATATCCACGTGGGTCGTGGGTACACAGAACTATAAAAACCCACAAACACAGCCCTCTTAGTACTTGTCATTGCCAGCAACATTTCTTTCAACCAAAATAAAAGGATTGCGGATCAGCAGGTAAACCCGAGCGTGCCGGTACTTGTGTTGGAACATGGGACTTTTTTTTTTATATGAAGCACCAGACACTCATTAGCGGCCTTTGAGGAGATAATGAATTTGGCACGGGTTTCTGTGAAATGAACACCTCGTCACAAAACGTGCAAACGTGATATATTCATTTCATCGTGTTTGCGTTTCACTACCGACTTCCAAATAACTGTTCTCAGACAGCAGGAGTGTAAAAATGGGGCCTTTAATTAAGCACTTTCAACTTGGCATTCCTGTTATTGGTATGTCATTATAATATACAAACAATAAAATTAAATCTAAATATTACATTTCTTTTGCACAAAAGTATAAACTACATGAACCCTGGGCAGGTCATACTAGGCGAAACATTCTGCGAAAATAGGTGAATATTGGGCGAAAATAGATGATCTACAAGCTCACAACGCGACACAATGCGTTGTATAGGACCACGATGGAAACCTCTGTTCTTATTGCAAACTGTTAATGTAGAAGTATTCAATCAATCAACAAAAGTGTGCCATGTTGTGATAAGAGATATAAGAGAAAAGAGGAGGGGACCAAGTACAGACCCCTGCTCCATTGAAGTACTGTATATAGGGTCAAAGTTGTTAAATAACAGTGTTAATGACCCTCTGCAGATCATAAAGGACCGCGTGTTCTCCCACATCTCGAGGAACAGGTACATGTGGAACGCCCTGCCAGGAGGCCTGCTGGTCCTGCCAGAATACTCCACACACCTGGCTCACTTTCCTTTCTACTACCTAGGACTAGGTAAATGCACTGAACAAAGGCTTCAGCAGTGACATGATGTTTGCATTTCACAAAAGTTTAAATGAGTTCAAGAAGTGAATACGTTTAAGTTCTCAGATCACCAATGAATAGATCATTGCATCTTGAAACGTTACACTCTTGTCAGGATACACATTAGTCCAGCAATAATGTAACTTGACAAAAGGTGTTTTTTGGTAGGATTATACATAGGCCATTATCCAAACTTTCCCTTCTTACAAATTACATTTGTAACAACTTGTTTCCCCCTCTCATTCAGAACATAATGAGGACACGACATCCATTGCGTTTGTTTTTGTTGCAATTTGGTTGACCCACATTTTTAGGTAAAACGCCTGGACTAAATGCCTGTCGAAAATTATTTAGGGGCCATCCTAACCATTTGCCTTCCGTCTTTCTATTCTTCGATACGATCTCCCACAGGGGTGAGTCCAGGACAGGAGTTCACAGCTGTCATCCATGCTGTCTCCCCATTGGTCTCCCAGTCTCAGCCAATCATGAAGTTGCTCCAGGTGGTCTCCAAGTCCAAATACTGTTCACAGGTAACCTGGCAAATCACTGAGTGATATTAATGCTGGTCATACTGTAGGGAAATTAGCCTCCTTTCCCCATTCTCTTTCCAAATGTAGTTGTTGTGCCAATGCTAGGGTGACCAGATTCAAACTTTTCATTTGAGGGACAGAAGTACCGCTTGTGTGGGACAATGTGGGACGGGCGGGTGAGGGGTTAATAGCAACTAAATGAGTTAAGTTGCTATTAAATGCTTTGATGTCATATTCGACCATAGGCCTAATACTGCCTATCATTAACCTGCTGTAGCCAAGGGGATATTTCTCATGTTATTTTAACAGGCTTAAAAACATATCTTGCAGGAAAAGAGACAATGAGAGACATTTACAACGGAAAGCCAACTATTAGGAGGATACCAATTACTCTTATTACTCTTATTACTATTTATTCATGTGCTGCTAAAGCAGTGCTGTGTCCAGTGTGGTCCAGTCTGGCTTGCTGTGAGTTCACACTTAAGAGCTTCAGCAACAATCAGCGCACCGATCAACACCTGCACATTGATTTATTACTGGAGCCTGCCAGTCACAATGTGGGGCAGCGTCTCAATTTGTGGGACGCCTGAAAAGTGGGATTGTCCCACGCAAAGGGGGACATCTTGGCCCAATTCCCAATCAATATATTTGATCATGTGTAGACAAACACATGTCTCCTCCAGTACATATGAAGTCACCAGCCACTTCTTTTCACCTGACAGTGAGGAGTTTCACTGTGAGGGCGGAACACATGGAGAGTGACACTCTGACCTAGTTCTTCTCCCTGCTGAGCAGGCACCGTCAATGTGTTCAAGTTGCTAATGCAGCGACAGAGATGGCTCAAACACGGCCAGAGTTGTGCTCGTTGGAGAGCCCGGCCGAGCCGGAAGCACAATGGAGGATTCAAACCCCTAGTCTCCGTGGTGGTGGGCAAGACCTTTTTTTTCCACCGCACCACCTGGACGCCTAGCTTTTCTAAGATATGCTTATGATGTGGAAAATGTCATCATGAAATAGCTACAAAAACTGAGATTGATTACAATCAAATTGCCATACTGTGTATGTTTTCCACACACGTAATTGTTGCAAAAGTTACTCCACTCCTGCTGTGATCACATAGCTTTAGAAATGAGCTAACGTAATGAACTGAAGAAATATTATGTCAGGAATGCCTGTGAGCTGAACTTAGTTTAATTAGCCTTTCTAATGAGTCTGTGCTCCTCTGTGATTCTCCCCGCCTCCCCCAGATCATCATTCTGTGGAACAGTGAGAAGCCGCCTCCCCATCGGAGTAAATGGCCGCCCATGCCTGTCCCCCTCACTGTGACAGATGGAAGGAGGAAGGTGAGGGCCACTGTCATTGCCAGCCCTAACTCATACTCTCACTCACCCTGGCCTCTGAGTGACAACATGACAGGTTGACACTCAGCCAGTCTGTTTCTGTAACCGATTTCTGTTCTTCTCCCCATCTCTAGAGACCTTTCTTGTATTTTCGTTTGACACTTTCCGCTTGACACTTCCCGACACCATACGTCCTCTTTTACCCGGACATGTCCTCTTTTGGGGGTCTGTCTCTGTCCGTCCCGTTCCGGGAGGGTTTTATAAATTCCTTCTAATGTCTGGGGTTTTGCTCGTGTATCTGTGTATCACAGTCACAGGCCATTAAAGCATACAAATGTACATACAATGCACAATTGCATGTTCAGTGGTTCGTTTGGAAACACACTCTGAGAGGCGGACTTGCACCCCGAACCAAAGAAACATGTATTATTCATAATACAGCGCTCAACTTTGCAATGTGCTATTTCGCACTGAGCCTGAACGAATGCACTGCTTGAGCTCTCCGTGGATGAATGAAAATGCATTACACCGTTGAAATGCAGAAAAGCTACCAGTGTTTTCGTCTTGGTCGTGACCGATAGGAAACAGAGTGTATTGTCTGTAAAGCCGGCATGAGTCCGTCGCAAAATAAAGGTTATTTAGACCTGTAAGCCCATAACAACAAGGCAGCTGTGCAAGTGTGAGAGCCCTTCTGCAGAATATTTTGTACTTCCTGGCAATGCAGAAGATATGGTGGTTTGAAGCTTCATGGTATACTGGACATTGGCAACAATTTTACAAACCATACTGTAGTTGGTTTGGTTTTCCATGAAACCATTGAGTTCAATTAATTTCAGTTGGGTACGAAACTCACCTTGCAGAGACTATCAGGGTGTCTGCACGGTGTCAGAAAGTTAAACTTTAGACATTTTAATGGAATCAAAGCCACCCACACACTTCCTCAATAAAAAATTGAATAGGCAGCGTTTCGGTCAAGGACCTTCCTCAGACATGCTTATTATGCCTGCAGAAGGTCCTTGACTGAAATAAATGTATCTTTATTGAGCAAGTCAAGATAGAGTGTGTGCGCTTTTGGATTCTCCTTGGATTTTGTGTCTACTCCTGTCACACCTATCACAAAATATTCTAATTTAGGTGTGCATTCTGTGCAAGTGACTTTTCGAAGAAGAATGACATTTAAGACCAAACTTAAAAAGAAAATGAACATACTGCATTGAGCTCCAGAGACATTACGGGGTATATATTTTAACCACGTTGCGTATTCGCTTTTCTCATTTATCGCTAAACTTGCATTTACCCAAGTTGCAAACAGTACTAAAGGTATAAAAGGCTGTCGATACTTTCGGTCAGATTTCGGTCAAAAAGTCCTTTTCGACCATAACATTTTGTTCCTCGGGACTTCTGAAAAGCATTAGACCAAATGAGAGTTTAGAAATTTGCACGTCGGAAAATACAGCTCACCGAACATTTCGGTCGAAGTATAGACAGGCCTTAAGACAAAAAGGCCTGAAAGCTTAAGCAGCCTGCAGGACATACCTGACATACTGTACAATACAAATCATCATCAATACCAGGAGCAATAAAAGGTATATTTACAGAAAACAGCGCAGGGGGGGCCGACACCTCAACTTGCTGACGGTATTCTCTAGGAGGTCCTGTTTCAATTTGTGACAGGTGCTCCTTTTGTTTGGTTTTGAATGAGTTTAGGTAGTTGCAAGGTTTGATGGCTTGTGATTGGGCATTCCATTTTTTGTTGGCAGAATAGTCAAATGCATTCATCCCCATGTTTGCGCCAAATGTGAAGGGTACGAGATCAGTGGAGCTCCCTCTGGTGTTGTTTTTCATATTTTTAAATAAATATGAATTTAAGACATTTTAAGGACCCGCGGACAACCTGGACCAGAAATACAGTGTATGCTTGGGTTGGGTAATCCAACATAAATATATCCACATGTGCTTCTTTTTTTTGGTCAAAGTTACGCTTTTGTTGCATTTTAAAAGTGTAGCTGAAAACAGTCCATTGAGTAAAGATTGATTAATTTACAAACTAAATATTAAATTCAAAGAGGTACATTCATTGACTTTGGAGAAAATATAAACAAACACAAAATAAAAAGAATAAAGCTGGGTGAAATGTTTATGAATTATGTACAGACAATGACATTGATCCTTTAAAACAAAGGTCTTCAACAGGGGGTCCGGGATCCCTAGGGGGTCCTCAGAGTTACTACAGTGGGTCCTCCAAATCTTTGTGTGATAGAAACTTTTTACTCCTTTTTTATACTAACCACTTGAACCCTAGTGTCCATATTCTGAGAACCTTTGACAAAAATAGCCGATCTACAAGCTCGCTGTGAGCTTGTAGATCGTCTATTTTCAGCAGAGAGGTTTGGTGTAGAGGGGAAAGAGCACACTAAGTATAGAGTGAAAGGTCCAGTTTATTTAGTATAGTGGTTAAATATCTGAAAACATAAATTGACATGAATCCAAAATACACTGATGATTGTGCTGTCAAACAATGAAACTATATGGAATCTATGAAGATGTTGTGGGGGTCCCTGCTTCATCTCTCTCTCAACTAAGGTGTCCTTGGCCTGAAAACGTTGAAGACCCCTGTTTTAACATGATGACCACGACACAGAGCATGCATACAGGAGTGTTGCACATTTACCTCTCCTTCCATTTCTCACACAGACAACCAGTCGGTTCCTGCCCCACGTTGCCATAGAGACAGAGGCGGTGCTGAGTCTGGATGAGGATACTGTTCTGCTGACCAGTGAGGTGTGTGTGTGTGTGTGTGTGTGTGTGTGTGTGTGTGCGCGCGTGCGCGCGCGCGTGCGTGCGTGCATGTGTGTGTGTGTTCCTGAGCTTGCAAATGTGTCAAAAGTAATCATTATAATCATAGAAAAAGGCCATAGGAGTGCATAAAACAAAACATGGTAGACATGGAAGCTGTAACAGCACTAACAGCAGCCAAGCATCATTCCATCATGTTGTTTGGTATGGCACCTCCATGCCTCCAAAGCCTGATCAACCCCTGCTGTACAACCCCACCCGTTCACTCAGATCAGCTAACACAGAGATGCTGACAGAACCCTCGCTAAAAACCCCAGGACAAAAGTCCACTCGTCCTAGACAATTCGCCCTCCTGGCCCCCAAACTGTGGAATAAACTCCCTGTCGCACTTAGAACGACAGACTCTCTCCCTAGCTTCCGCCGTGGCCTGAAGACTCACCACTTCAGACTCCACCTAAACCCATAGCACTTACCATAGCACTCGCTTACCCTCAATGACCATACATGAAAGCTAGTAGATAGCATTCTTAGGTTTCATATAACGTTTTTTTTACTGATTAGGTGCTTGGTCTACCTACTGTACGTTATTTTTCTAGATTGATATTTCTATGCAATTGATATATTGATGTTATTGATATATTACCTTGCTTATTGTATTGATGTATTTATTACCTTGCTTATTGTGAGTCTCTCTGGATTAAGATCGTCTGCTAAATGCCTAAACTGTAAACTGTTTCAGGTGAACTTTGCCTTCTTGGTGTGGCAGAGCTTCCCGGAGCGCATCGTGGGCTACCCTCCCAGGAGTCACTTCTGGGACCCAGTGAAGCAGGCCTGGGGCTACACGTCCAAATGGACCAACGACTACTCCATCGTCCTCACTGGAGCTGCCTTCTACCACAGGTACAGTAACAATGCACCAGGCTTTCATCTGATCATGGGTCTAAGAGCCATTTAGGGCCATCTTGTTATTTCATTGAAGATGTCACCAAAGGGCATCATGGTCAAGGCCAGGTTGCCTAGGTATTTAACAGGTTCTCTAATCAGCCTCAGGGGTTGCCAGAGGCAAACAATTGTTGACTATGATTCATGAGCTGTGGTCTGTTAAGAGCATTTTGTTTGTTCATTGTTCATATTTACTTTAATTTGTATGCTGGAAGTATAGGACCTAGGGCTGCAGAGAAATAAATATAATTTATGCACTCAAAGGAAACGTTTGGACTTCAGTTATTATGAGCACGTCTGAACTCCCTCGGCAACCAGTTGCACCCAAGTATAGGACTTGGGCACTACAATGGGTTTTAGCCATTAAGACCTGAAATTATTTTATGCTTTAGCATAAAAAAAATGGAAAATATACAAGCTCACAGCGTGGCTCCGAGTGCAGCGCTGCGAGCTTGTAGATCTGCTATTTTGGAAAGATCATGAAAATCTTTGCAAATCTTTGAATATATATTTTTCAAAGCAAACTTTTGTAACACAAAACTCTGCTACTGGGGGTCCAACTGGAACAACATATTCTGAGATGGGGGTCCGTGGCCAAATACTGTACATGTACTGTAATTTAGGGAGTCCTTGACATGAAAAAGTTTGAGAACCATTGATTTAGAAGAAGGATCTAAAAGAATCGGGTCAATATATTCAAAGACTTGCACAAATGTTCATTGTTTTTCAAGAATAGGAGATCTACAGTACAAGCTTGTATATCTGCTATTTTGTAATAGCTAAAGCATCAAATAATGGTTAAAGTCTAACGCGACACAGATGCGTTCCAGGTCTTGTTCAGTGCAGAGAGGCATGTGCTGGTTCATAATGTTATCTAGCAGCAGAGTATAAATATGAGTGGTGTGCTAGAAATGAAAAAGATACTGTATAACAAAAACGACTATAATGAAGTGAGTTTATACCAAATTAAATATGGGTACTTGAAATAGACCAAATAATTGTGCACAATCACTCAATTACACCCCCAGATTACACACACACACGCGCACACACACACACACACACACACACACACACACACACACACACACACACACACACACACACACACACACACACACACACACACACACACACACACACACACACACACACACACACACACACACACACACACACACACACACACACGTAACATTGAGGAGAACAAATGCATTGTCAAACAATCAAAGAGGGGAACAGTCCATAGAAAAAGATGATTGAGCTGGAACACAAGCCAGCATAGTAATGTGAATTTCAAAGTGAAAATGAAAACAATAAAGGAACAGCAAAACACAAGGAAATAGTTATTACCATAAGAAAATACACAAAGACAACTGTGAGAGTGTGTGAGAAGAAGTGCATTACTGAGGGATTTACTTAAGGAGGATTATTAATCAGATTCCAAGTCTACCTGTTCTTCCGATACCTCTTTCTTGTGAATATTACATAGTCATGCGTAAATAAACGTACACTACATTTTGGTACTCCTTTTCCCTTGTGGGCTCTGCCGTGGAATTCTGGTTCAATCAGTAATCAACGAGGCAATTAGGAGACCATGATGATGGTTATGCTTTATGTACATCATAGCATGGGGAGAATCAATCACACTCATGTCAGTGGTACGGTAGCTCTGCCAGGAGGCACAAGTCAGAGGTCACAGTTATACTGTTGCTGCTTCAAGGATGAGCTGAACCATAACAAGATAGGCCTTAGCAAAACAATAGCTGTCAGGCCTATTGGAGACATTTAGACTCTTACAAGCCACCAATATCATAATGTATTGTAGAAGTATTACAAGTAGGGCTGGGACTTTAACAGATTAATTGTGATTAATTAATTACAGAAACGCGATTAAAAACATTAACGCATTTTAATCGCTCTTAGTTTTTGCACCACAGAACCTTCAGTTTCGGGCATACCGATCATAGCGATGCAACAAAACGCAAAGGGAGAAGTAGCAGATCAGAGCGCTTTGCTTGGCACAGTGGATGCAAAATTTTGATTTAAAAAAACGTAACAAAATGGGTTTTACTTGAAAAAAAAAAATGCTTCTCTCGGGTCAAATATTAATATGCGATTAAAATGTGATTAATTAATTACAAAGCCTGTAATTAATTCGATACATTTTTTTAATCGCATCCCAGCCCTAATTATAAGTGATGGTAAAATATAAAGGTTATACATAGTATGCAGCCACATCATTTCTTCCTCAGCTCTCCATGTCTGCAAACCCAGAGGGCATGGAAACTATAAGAAACGTAGCATTTCTGTATTCCTTACTAGGATACAGTGGCGTCAGTTCAGAAAAAGCTAAGGTATGGCAACATGACTGGTGTCTTGCACACACGCGAAGGCACCAGTCATGTTGCCATACCTTAGCAACAGGCATGATACATTTATTTTAAGAAGTACATTTTATTTTTTTCCCCGTTTCTATGGTTTCTTGGGCTGGATATGGCAGCCTGGAACGGTTGTTCAAGTGCAGCTAAACTTGGCATGTTAGTAAACGTGCCACAATTAACAATAATGCATTGCACCTGTGCAGCTGACCTGCAGAACCTGGGAATATACCATTATGTCAAGATGGGGAGAATACAAGTGTGGAGAATATAATTATAATACCTTGTTAAAGTGACCATTTTGTTACATTTTGCATTTGTAGTTATTTTACTGTAATTTAACAACATAATAACCAGCACAGATAGACAAAGAGACATTCATGGATTCATATTTAGAAGTAACTTTTATTTTCCCCCCTGGACCCATGGTATGGCACCTGCATACCCCTGCCATACCCAATTGACGCCCCTGCTAGGATATCAACATAACGCACTCTCCTGTGCTGTCTCTACCTGTAGGTACTACCACTACCTGTTCTCCCACTACCTTCCCCCCGCGCTGCGGGCACTGGTGGACCACACCTCCAACTGTGAGGACATACTGATGAACTTCCTGGTCTCCTCAGTCACGCACCTGCCACCAATCAAAGTGGCTCAGAGGAAACAGTACAAGGAGCTGCCCGGCCCACAGGTCAGCAACATCACTATGGTCAGTGGCATCACCGTAGTCACTGATTAAAGATAATAATCTTCTTTCACATGGTGCATGTCTTATTTGCCAGCATGTTTTTTGCAGTTTTTGAGGGTTTGCTACTTAAATAATTTGGATAATGATGACTAAGGAAGTTGACAAATGAGAACATAATATGCTATGGTCAATAAGGCACACATTAGCCAATATTTATTTACTATTCACGTTGAAGATTTTGATTACTACATGTTCTAAAACACACACACACACACACACACACACACACACACACACACACACACACACACACACACACACACACACACACACACACACACACACACACACACACACACACACACACACGCTGTACCATGATGACGATCCCACTGTCATGTTCTCTTCCCCAGGGCACGAAGAGCGCCCCGTGGGCCAACCCTGAGCATTTCAGCCAGCGGCAGGAGTGCGTCAACGCGTTTGCCAGCTGGTTTGGCTACATGCCCCTGGTCCACTCCCAGTTCCGCCTGGACCCCGTGCTCTTCAAGGACCAGGTGTCCGTCCTCCGGAAGAAGTACAAAGACCTGGAGCGAGCATGAAACTGACGGACAAAAGGGGCAAACTGCAAAAGATCCTCAGTATTCATTTGAACTCCGAGAGTATTGAGGATTTCATTGTTGCATGACCGGAACGACAGAGCTCTGTTGGACGGGTAGACAGATGAGCTGAGCAAACAATGAAAGGCGTGGGATGGCGACCTGAAAAAGCCTGTGATGTGGACAGAGTCATGATGACCGGCCACACGGGACAGAAAGACGACATTGCAGGCAAACACACAACGGTTTGCTCTACTTATGGCAGTTCCTGGAGGACTGTCCAGAACTGTCCTGCAGACAGGAATAAAGAAAGTATTATATATATATATGGGATCAGTAGCGCTATGAGCTGCAAATGGATCCAGGAAAAGCTTTTTAGAGGAAGCGTCAGGGGCCTTAAAAGAGGCCGTGATTGGTCTCTCATTTGAGAACAGACAATCTATAAAAAAAAACAAAAAACGAAAACATTTTAGTGTCAGTGCCATTGCTGTGCCAACAGAAAGGAAAGGAATGTCAGACACCCAGGGCACTGGTATCGGTGCCACGCACTCTGGCTGTCATTCTAATATCAGTGTGCTGGGAACATATCCAAGGAACCGGATCACTTCACATCCTCAATGTAGCTGTTAAATCCAATAAAAGAAATGTATTTCTAAATGCAAATAACCTGGCATGGCACTTTGTGGTGTTACTCTTAATGTATTACACTTGGCACAATCTGGGAATCAGATAAATGTTTTTTCCCCCCCTTTGTCTTTTCCTCTTGGGGCGCCACTTGTTTGCATAGTACAGTGGTTCTCAACCTGTGCAAATTATTTTGGGGGTCCCCAGATGAGTAGCTTAATGTGAAACATTGTTTTCGCACTCAATAGTAAACAAACCAACATAAAGTTTAAGTGTAGAGGGTATCTGAACAATGAACATTTCTAACCCTAACCCAGTGACAATTTAAGAACTTTTTAATACCTCTAAAATGACAAGAAACATTGGCCAAATTGTGAAATATTAGAGGCAGAAATTGTGAAAATAGCCAATCTACATGCTCACAATTTGGGAGGCGTCGTGAGCATGTAGATCTATTTTCACAATAGAACTGTTATACAAAATGTAATGCCTCTACTCTTTGTGCTTGTCAGGATGGTCCCCAGTTCACTTCAAATATGATTTTTGGGGGTCACGGCCTGAAAAGGTTGAGAACCACTGGCATAGAAATTAGAAACAGGAAGTTGGTTTCTTAGTCCACTTCCTCCCGGCTGCTTCGATCTGTTTATTCCTAAATGTTTAGGGCAGTGGAGCAGAATCTGTCTTGAGAGATTACACTTAATTGGCATACTGCTTTACCCTAAACAACTTCAAATGTAATGGATTCTGTAGTACATTATTCACAGTATGGGAGAAGGAAACAAATTGCCTTGAGTGAGTGATTTATAAAGTGATCGTGTCACTGTGCGACTAGAGTCTTGGTCTTCCTCTGACCTAATCAATAGAACAGTAAATAAAGCTGGAATCCACGCCCAACGTTTCTCAACCTGTTGATTCATTGGGACTCAAATGAGCTCTGACTGGCAGGAGCAATTGTAATTGGCAATATCATTTTATCTGATCTAGGGCTGCAACCATTGATTATATTATTCATTGATTACTTTTGCATATTTGTTTTTATATTATATTTGTATATTATTTATACATTGAATCAAGAAAAAAAAGTGAATTAGTTTTTTTATAAACTAAATCGGTTTGTCTGATTAACCACTTTATACAGTACAAGTGTCCTGAAAAAACATAATAGCCAAGCTACAAGCTCACGTCAACATTGCAATTCGTAGCTCGCAGATCTGCTTATTTACAGTATGCAATTTTGCTAACCCATAATTAGTTATGATTAATCGGATCATAAATCCAGGTCCCTGAGGAAAACCAAGTGAAACAAGTCCTACATAGCAGCACTAACCAGACCCATCGAAATTACAAAACAAACCTCCACTACTGAGTTTGGTACAGCAGGTCTGATATTTGCAACAAAGAAAATCCAGCTGAAAAAGAAAAACTAAATGAGCATAGCAACTGCTTATTTTGCCATGTAGGAGCTCTAATATACAGTGCAAAATATAACTATGTTCTGAGATTTCATTAGAAAAGAGATTTTATTCTGTAGAAAGAAAAGAACCCAAATGAACATTTTACAAAAATAAATCACCGGCTAGCAAGTCTCAACACCCTGAAGGTAAACAGGTGTGTTGCCTTGCAAACAGACAGCTAATCTCATTAATCACATGCATACACAGGTGTGTACACTCTTTCACTTTGTCTTGCACCAGATATACACACACTCATACGGTAGTTACGGTACACACACACACACACGCACACGCACACGCACACCCTGAGATACATAGCTGCCAAGGGGCTAATTTAGATTCAAACCCCCTAAACCCATGAGGTTAATGTTTGTACTACACACACAAAGGATCCGAAGGGCAAATTCCCCTGTTGTTCGTCATCTGATGAGCTTGTGCTTTCTGGAAGAATTAACTCCAATGAATTCAAATCTACCTCTGGGCCCCAGCCAGCACTTGTGGGCAAGCCACCATGAAGACGATATGATTTATGCATTTCCACCCCAAGGCAACCAAGGTTTCAATTCAAAAATATGAACAGCGTGAAAAAAAGGTGACATAGATAGATGCTTAACGACTTATTTGAATATTTATGAGAAAAATAAATCCCTTAAAAGAAAAAAGGTTAACCCTGACGCACTGACAATCACAGGTCAGCTAGTGTCCAGAGGGGGTTGGAAGGTACTGGAGTGAAATGTTCTCCTCCTCGCCTAGCCTTAATCCTTTCCGATTCAATCGTTCCTCTTTGCATCTCCATCGCGTGCGAGGAAGGGAGTTGAGAAATCCAACAAACAACTCCCGACAACTCAAACACTAAACCGGTGGTTCTCAAAGTGGTGTCCAGGGACCCTCAGTTCCTTGAGGGGGTTCTAAATGGACCCTTACAGGTCAGTGACTCTAGTACATATTGAACCAAATGGACCCGTAAGAGTCCATTTAGTTCCATTTGTACACTCAGTTATGGGGGGGGGGGCCTTGAAAGTTGTTTGAGAACCACTGGTCTACACCGAGAGAAAACAATATGCTCAAAAACAGATTGAGATTCAAATATGCAGGTGAGCTCCTACTACTACAACATGTCATGTAAACCCCTTCCACCTCCACCAAGCTTTATTGGCAGTCTGCATGTGACCCGCGTCCATCCAGGTGTGAAGTGATGTCACTTCCTGAGCGTCAGCATCGCGTTGACGTCCCACAGCAGATTCCTCATCTGGTCCATCAGGACTTTCATCTCCTGGTTCTTCTGACGCACTTTCTGCAGGGTGGATGACATGACGGGCAACATGCAGCACATGAGCATCAGCAAGCTTGACAATGACTACAGAATTCTGGTCTTAGGTGCTTAGGTACTTAAACTCTATGTACTTCATTGACCGTGGTGTTTTACTTGGTCCCCTCCTTTTTCCTCCTCTACACCAAAGATAGTCGATCTATCACTTCCAAATGCATCGCATTGAGACGAGAATGCTACGGTTCATGAGGTTAAACTGTCAAAATGGGGCAGTTTACCAAAGAAATCTCTGAACTGAATTTTGCCCCAGGATTCATTCACGTGATCGATCAGAGGTTTGGATTGCAAATATTGCTTGAAATATGTAGCTTGTATCGCTTTATTTTGAATCCGTAAACGCCAGGTAAAAACATAACTTGTTTTAGTTATTTGAATCTGAGATGGTCACGTTCATATCCCTCTGTGAAGCTTAATTTGTGCTGTATGTGCTGTATTTAAAACTACATAGATTAGGTATTCTATTAACGTTTGATAGCTGTCAAGAAAAATGAGTTCATGAACGAAATATATCATCAAATGCTCCTATAAATGACAAAAAAAGCATTGTAATAGCAAGAACAAGAATGCTCATCTTGCTGGTCCACTGACATGCTTTGGCCTCTTTCAGAGTTCATGCTGCCACCTAGAGGCATTTACGTGTAATGCAGCTCAGTTATGGCAGTCAGTATAAGCCAGTAGGCTTTCTGAGCCTCACTCACAAAGAGACCCACACTGAGATCGATTAGCCAATATGAAGCAGCCACTGGCTCCCAGTGGCAGGTGTGCCTCATCCCCTTTGCCCTGGAAAAGTACATGCATGTGACCAGACTAGCAAGTCGGTAACAACTGCTCCCTGCGGGAGACTGGAACCATAAAATGTGCAGGAATAAAAGGACGGTGAAGCAATTACAGGGCTTTCCCTGTCCATTATGATGGGGTAAGGTCGGTTGGAGGGTGTCATGACAGTTTGTCACAGTTTAATGTTTTTAACACACTGTACACCAGTTCAGGGGACAATCACTAGCAAATTACATTGTGACTCCTGCGGATTATGGGAGCTAGGCTATCAACTAGTCAACTCCATTGTCCCACAGGAATGATCATCGTATATTGGAGTATTCCTATTTGAGTATCATGGGAAATATTATGGGATTTAGACTCCAGTCTGTGTGTGTGTGTGGTCAAGATTCAGTGACATCATTATTACAACATGAGACCTTCAAGAAACTGGTAATCTACCACGCAAACTGTTCACAAACCATACTGTAGTTGAGGTAAAGCATGTCTATAAAAATAAACTGCAGACTAGCTAGGCGGCCTTTAGGTCTGTGTGGCGTAAATGCATCAATACAGCATTTGTTACAGATTCTTGACACTCCATCATAGATACACTATGAATGTGAAAGGCTGATTTAAAAGGACATCAAACATAAATGTTGTGTTTCTGTTTAACTGGTTTGAAACGACAGCTTACAGCACATTAGTATGAGAACTAAAAATATGCGTTCATTCTGAAACTGTCAGGGAAAAATCACACTGTGCAGTTTTAGTTTTTATGGGAAACACTGATTCCTCTAATCAATGCACACTGTGCAGTTTTAGTTTTTATGGGAACACCGATTCCTCCAATCAATGCTATGCTATGCTGTTATGTAGGCTACATAACATCTTGGCACTCAAAATGTAAAATTATGATGGCACTGAGATATGGTTAAAATGCACAGTGCCACATTTCCATTCTTTGAGAGCCCTGGATTCTGAGCTTTTTTGCTGTCCCTTCATGGATTACAGGTCTTAACCCTCCAAAAAACTGGAAAGCATCTGCATCGATTTTAGCCACTTTAACAATTATTTTATACTATGAGCTTGTAAATCTGTTATTTTTGAAAAGTCATGATAATTTGTGCAAATCTTTGAATATGTATATATTTTTAAACCAACTCAAATCTTTGCTTCTGGGGGTCCCTGGCATAAAGTATTTTCAGAAGGGGGTTGGGGGTCGGTGGCCAAATACATATCATTTTTGAGGGTCCTTGACAAGATAGTTTGAACACCATTCACCATTGATATAGAAACGTACGTATTTCATACAACAGTTAAGATTTAGAAGACATTTTTAGAATGGGTCTCAGGTCTTAATATGTTTTGATTGGTGACACAAAGCAGGAACAGACCTCCAGAACTTCTTGTCTCTCCTCGACGACAGCAGGACTACAGGGCTCCACTCGGACCCCAACAATCTCCTCTGCTTTGTAAGGAACCAGCTGAGGATGAAAATACACAAATACATGGTTCTTAAAAACACATAAGCCCCATTTCAAGGGTTCAAGGTTGTACTTTATTGTTAGGTCTTTTGTACAGGTACATAAGAGTAAAACGTATTTTTGGTTGGCATCCTTCAGACAAGGCAGTGGCATATATATACACCACTTTGTGTCATGACAATAACAAAAATAGCTGATCTACAAGCTTGCAACATGTTACATTGCAATGCATTGTGAGCTTGTAGATCTGCAATTTCTTTAAATAAAAAGTGAAATATTTTTAATGTCGATAAGTTGTTCCCGGCAAACATTCTCTGGTGTGGATGTTGATGTGTGATACTGATAGGAGAAGGCACAGAAAGAGGAACTTTGGTAAAATATGTTTTTATACATTTTATATATTATAATACAAAGCACTTTAACATCCCAGCATCTCTGTTCGGACGGTCGCTTATCTCCCGATTAGGGAGTCTTACTGGTAATATAAAGCATTTTAACCACCCTAGCATCTCTGTTCTGGGGGGGAACATTCACCACATTTATTTTTTGTATATACAAAAAAAAAAGAAAAAAAAAGAGAAACTCACCTCTGCCGGATCCTCCTGCAGGTCAGAGGTCATCTCCACACAGCGTTCATAGAGGAGTCGGAGCTTTCGGAACAGCAGGGCCAGCTGGCGCAGGTGTTCCTGCAGCTTCCCAAAGCGGTCCTGGTACATGGCCTGGCTCTGAGTCACACCGTTGGGAAGCTACGGACAAACACATGCACACCAGGTTCAAGGACAATGAGAAGGCAATGTTGCAAGTATAGGTTAGTCTAAGACCAACTAAAAACAATTTAGGAACAATTGAATACATTCGGTTTACTATTCAAACCATTGTTTTGCAAAGAGCAATTGTCAGAAAAATATGCTGGCATTGATTAAAGGAATTGATGAGCTAGGAGGCACACTATTTCTAATCTCTGAGTCTCCCATCCTTACTCTTCTTCTCAGACTGCTGTCTGCTACCTTCACCTTTTATATTTCCTCTTTAGTCTTGCTACATAAAAAAATTATGCTTCCATCCCCATTTCTGTCTTTCTCTGACTGAATAACTGTCTTTAACAGAAATAAGACCATATTTCCACTTCAATTAAAAGGGCAGTTATTCAGTCAGAGAAAGACAGAAATGGGGATGGAAGCATAATTGGCGATTTTTAGGTAGCAAGACAGTAACTAAAGAGAAAATATAAAAGGTAAAGGTAGCAGACTGCAGACTGAGAAAAAGAGTAAGGACTCAGAGATTAGAAATGGTATGCCTCCTAGCTCATCAATTCCTTTAATCAATGCCGGCATATTTTTCTGACAATTGCTCATTGCAAAACAATGATTTCAGGTAACCAAAACAATGTATATTTGGCATGTCTGCCAAATAGTTGAAAACATGTGCACGCCGCCTACTCTTTTTCCCCACACTGAAAATGGACCAGCATTCAATAAGAGAATTGTACAGAATCGGCATTAGCAGAATCTATAACTGCATTTGTATGAAAATACATTGGTAGCAATTCCCTTCCCACCCCTAGAGCAGTGGTTCTCAACCTTTTAAGGCCGCGACCCCCAAAATAATCATATTTTAACTGGGGGACCCTTCCCCCCCCCTCTGGGGACCCTGCACCCTGCACAAGCACTTGGAATTGTAGGAGTTGGCATTACATTTAGTTTGACTCGATCTATTCCATTGTAAAAATAGCCGATCTACATTGCTCACTTGTGAGCATGTAGATCTGCTATTTTCACAATTTCTGCCTCTTAATATTTGACAATTTTTGACCAGAGGTACTATAAAGGTTTTTAAAGTCCTTAAATTGTCACTTTAGAAATGTGAAGTATACACTTATACTGCATCTTCTTACTGTCGAGTGAGAAAACAATGTTAACATTTAGCCAAACATCTGGGGACACCCCCAAAATAATTCCGACCCACAGGTTGAGAACCACTGCTAGGGCTGTCACGATATGACATTTTACATGACGATTAATTGTCACTCAAACAATTGGCGATTAACGATTTAATTTTTCATTGATTTAATGTTTTTGTCGTTGATAATTACATTTCTGTTTGGCTTTTAGGCTTTGAAGTTGTACATGGTAGATATGACACATAACCTAAATATACAAAGAAATTACTGACATATTTGACAACTTACTACTTAAAAAATAACTTTGATAGTGGAAATAGCCGATCTACAAGCTCACAACGCGTCGCATCGACGCGTTGTGAGCTTGTAGATCTGCTATTTCCACTATTTCTGTGGACATTTTTCAACATTCACGATTATGACGATTATGACAAAATAATTGCGATAACGTCAAATAATCACGATTATTGTGACAGCCCTATGTCCAGTGTGCGGTACCTGTGTGGCCCGTGTTAACTGGAAGATCTCCATGGTGCGAGTGACAATGTCCTGGACGGTCTCCTGGCCGATGCGACACAGGAACACGGGTGAGATCTCCCGCAGCGCTCCCTGGGGAGGCATCGGGGGCTGGCCCGGTCCTGAGGCTGCACCGGGGGGCAAGTGAGGCTGCTGTTGCTGGGCTGGGATCCCCATCCCCATCTTCTGGGGTAAGGAGGAGGCTGACATCACTGGTCTGTCTGGGGGAGAGGAGAGGACATTTATGGCTGAGGCTAAAACAATAGAATGGCTAAACAAGCTACTTTCTGTCAATGAATGCAATACAGAAGATCAATTGGCCAAGTTAGTCGTCACATTAACATTGTTTCTTAAAAGGATAGTTCAACCCCAAATGTTTCTCTTTTTTTCCCCATATCGATTACTCACCCCATGGAGACTTGGGACAAAGTACAAAGTATAAATACTGCAATAGAAATACTCTGTTACAAGTAAAAGTCCAGAATTCAAAATGTACTGAGTAAAAGTACAAAGGTATTGGCATCAAAATGTACTTAAAGTACTGAATAAAGTAAAAGTACTCATAGTGCAGAATGTCCCATTTCAAATTTTCAAACGTGTAAAAATCTTTTGAAAATAGTAGAAATATTAATATTGTATTTAAGTACAGTATTACTTTCCAATGTAGCAGAGTATAATTGGATCCGAGAAGTAGTGAAGTAGAAGGAAAAGTATTGTAAATCGAATTGATTGATTGACTTATGAAGACTTTATTAGAAGGTTGTATAATATGCATAGGGAAAGGTAGTTTCATGACATTGATTGATTGAAGACTTTATTAGAAGATTGCATTGGAAAAGGTACAGTTTCATGACGGTACAGTTCACTGGTACAAGGTCTACTAAAAGGAGATCCTAGAAAAGACTAAGTTTATTTCCACAGGAAACCATTTAAGTATAACATTGAATGAGTAGGCCTACTATGCAGTAGATATGTAAATAAAATAAAATTAAAGAAAAAAAAACAGTAAGTCTAAACAAACAGTAAGTATACAAAGAAGGGGCAGGGGAGGTTCAGTTCAGTTCGCTGATCCCTTTGTGCATCTCATATAACATTGAAAGACAGACGGATAGAACACAGTACTATGATATCATCATTAGGCCTATCATTAACAAAGAAAAAATGGCAACGTATTAAAAGCAAGGTTTCAAAACAATGAAAGGCGCGCAGCATCATCTGCTGCTTTAGCACAGTTTAGCCAGCCATCTCTCTCTTACCTCAATAACTAACGTTCTTCAAACACACGTTATCGACACCGCGGAGGCTTGCATTGATGCTATAGTAAAGACAATTACGATGATGCTGGTTTAGT
This sequence comes from Nannobrachium achirus, assembly GCF_963921795.1. NCBI lineage: Eukaryota > Metazoa > Chordata > Actinopteri > Myctophiformes > Myctophidae > Nannobrachium > Nannobrachium achirus. Next base: position 28,203,633 of record NC_137819.1, read on the forward strand.
GGGTTATTGTGTTCAACCCTGGATAGAGGGAACATGCTGATTGTTTTCAGCATTCTTTTTTTTATACGCATATAAATGCGTCACTTCCTGGCTGAAATCTGAAATCAAGAAGGCTCAAGGAAGGAGAAGACGCCATAAGTAACGCCCACACCACGGTCCATGCGCCATGACACTTTGGGTGGCGGAACCTTAATATTATAACTCTATTCAGTAGCGAAGTGTGATGTCACTTCCGTGAAATGGCGTGAAATGTCGCCCTCTACGGGGTTCATGATGGTATTGTTTTGTATTCAAATCGCCATTGGGGAATTTGCGATCACCGCATATAAGAACTGTGTTAAAAATATAAACACACCATGCTCTCGGATTGACCCAAATGGATATGAAGCATCGACTAAGGTGGAAATGTACAGATTTACCCAAAGAGTAACACAATAAACGCTAGAAACGAGTTACAACAGGCTATATCAGATATGAATGAATATCATAAACTATGCAGAACCCCCCCGCTGACAGAAACGCGCACATGGTGTGTTTATATTTTTAACACAGTTCTTATATGCGGTGATCGCAAATTCCCCAATGGCGATTTGAATACAAAACAATACCAGCATGAACCCCCTAGAGGGCGACATTACGCACAAATGACGACATGGCTTCGTTTCTCTATGGGCGGAACTAGCAACGGAAGCTCGATGAATAACATTGGCGTCTATGAGCTTCGGCTGGGACAGCTCATGAACAAAAAGATATTCTGAACGATTGAGACCTTTGTTGTATAATCGCTCCTGGAATATAAAAGAAGACATATCACAGGTATTTTTACAATCACTTGCTTTTCGATGTGCACGGTACATGTATAATGTTATTGAGGCAGCTAAACAGCGGCGGCGGCTGTTTCTGTCTCGGAGCTATCGCGATATTTGGATTCCAGACAGGGAATGGTGGAGAGTCTTGGCTGTCTCGCGATACTATCTAGTTCAGAAACGTAAATTGAGCTCTAGATGCCATGTTATACAGTGTACTCACCGAAAAGCAACACAGCACAAAACAATGTGTGACGTGTTTTCTTTTATATTCCTGAGCTGAGTGTTTTATAAAGGTCTCTATCGTTCAGAATTATTTTTGTTCATGAGCTGCCCCAGCCGGCGCTCATATACTCCACCGAACCTCCGGTGCCCGTTTTGCCACCGAGAGTGTCATGGCGGATGGCCATGGAGCCTAAAATGATGTCGGTGTCCATTCCTTCTTCACCGAACCTCCGGTGCCAGTGCCCAGTTTTGCCCATGGTTTTTCCACCGAGAGTGTCATGGCGGATGGCCATGGAGCCTAAAATGATGTCGGTGTCCATTCCTTCTTTGATCTTCCTTGGCTGAAATCTGGGCTGAAATCAGAGTACAGAGAAGAGTTATAACAGAGCCGCACCGCCCCCTAGTGGCGAAAAAGAGAACAACTTCTGGGAACCCAGTTAGGACTGTTGCGTCATTGATTGATTGATTGAAGACTTTATTAGAAGTTTGCATAGGAAAAGGTACAGTTTCATGACGGTACAGTTCACTGGTACAAGGTCTACTAAAAGGAGATCAATGAAAAGACTAAGCTTATTTCCACAGGAAACCATTTAAGTATCTCATATCCCACACGGAAGAAAAATATATGAACATATATTTTTTTATATATGCATGAATATATGTCTAACATATATGCCACATATAAAAAAATGGCCGCCTATATTTCATATATGTCATATATGTTCATATATGTACATATATGTAAGAAACATCTCAGACAAAACTGAAGTGAAGCTCTGTAAGGCTGTCACATGTGTGTGAGTGCGGGCGGCAGTCGCGTTCATGTGTGTTCATGTTGCCTAGTGTTTGGGTATAGTAATAGTAATTTTAATAAAACCCTGGGAATAAATTCCTTACCAAACAATTTCTTCACCAATGTGTTCGTAAAGGTGTCTAGTAACATATCTAACAAAGATTGAAATTCAACATCCCTAGCAAAATGTTTGACAGCTAGGGTAATTCTGGGTCTCATTCACTCTGTACTATAAGGGAAAAAATGACTCCCAAAAATCTGCTTTAAGTGGGGTGTGAGGGGTCTAACTAGGTGTTTTTAATTATTCTGAATCCATTGCAAGCATTTGTTTTGCACGAAAAACATTCTTTGGGCCAAAAATGGACCCCATACACCTTGTGAAAAGTGATGACTCATCACTAAACCATAGTTCTTTTGGGTCTGTTTTTAGAATAATTAAAAACACCTAGTTAGACCCCTCACACCCCACTTAAAGCATATTTTTGGGAGTGATTTTTTCCCTTATAGTACAGTGTATAGTAAGCGAATGAGACCCAGAATTACCCTAGCTGTCAAACATTTTGCTAGGGATGTTGAATTTCAATCTTTGTTAGATATGTTACTAGACACCTTTACGAACACATTGGTGAAGAAATTGTTTGGTAAGGAATTTATTCCCAGATTTGACAGTTTGAGAGCTAACTTTCCCTGACTAGTAGGGTGGCCTGGAAGGGTTTATGGGTCCCTATGGCCCAGATAGGCCCACTCCGGCCCTCCTGCTCAGAACGTGCTGGTTCTGTGTGTGACCTCTCCTTGTTCAATGTACTCCTTGGTTGAAAGCCAGAAAAGAAGTGTTCTTCTGTTCTACCACCAGATAGAGACAAAGACAAAACGTCACAAGCCTTGATAGTAGTGGGACACAATTCTCACTCAGTAGGTTGTTTTCTAGTTGTATGATATCCCTCCTCACACAAGTGGAAGTGGAAGAAGCAGCTGCGTTTGTACATACGTACATTGTTTGCTTGCAACTGTATCACATCAGTATGTCTTTAAAAATTGTGAGCTTTTAAATATGTTGCCCTCTGGTAGGACTATATCACTTAAATGTAAGCTTATTATGTGGGTCGACTGTGAGTCCTGGAGTGAGAATAAGATGGATATTATAGGTAATTTTTACACATTGCTAATTTTACATTATCATCACATAATCGGAGGGAATTTTCTATCTGACCTTAGGCCAAAGCAACTAGCCTACTCTGAATGCAAGTTGTTTCTCCCTCCCAGTCCCTTCCTCTCTCATGCAAACCAGCGTCTATTTCCAAAATGTAGCCTAATTTGACTGTACCCTTGCTCTATGCAAGTAATCTAACCACAATTATATTGATGACTGATTTATAGCTATCAAGTATGTGTGTGTGTGTGTGTGTGTGTGTGTGTGTGTGTGTGTGTGTGTGTGTGTGTGTGTGTGTGTGTGTGTGTGTGTGTGTTACTGATTCTGATTCTGTCAGCACTCCTGATTTGTGATTCATATTTTAACAATAAATATATTTAGTTTTGTTTACCACATAGTGGAGGGCTTTAGGAATATAGTTATACCGGTATATTCCTAAATATATAACAGACGCTAATGAAAGTAAAATCCAAATCGACAAATCAAATACATCTGTATTAAGATTATACTTTTGGGGGTATGGGAATATGGGTTTAAAATATAAAATAGCTCTGCTAGCAGAATCTTTTTTAAATGAATTACTGCCCTACCCATGCCTGTTTCTATTGTGCCACACTGCCACTGTTTACATTACAAGCTTGTTCAAAGCTTTGATCCATTGTGACGGACTAGAATGAACAGGAAGTTCATATTGTTTCTCATGTGATTTGAGTTATAGCAATAGAATGTCCTTATCAGTACTTAATCTTAGAGATTCTTGTGTGGACATTTGTCATAGTCATGCCATAGCATTTGTTTTCTTTTGGCATTCAGTATTATCCCATGGCAGTGCAGACAATACAGAATGTTTTGTGCTCCTATATAACGTTAAAACTATACTATGTTCCTCATTTACAACATAATTCAGTAGCATTGGATTAAGATCTATATAATTGAGCATAATACTTTAACCACTTGTACCCAGCATCCCTATTCTTGACATGTCATAATACTGTCTTGTGTAGCTTAACATTCGGAGGAAATAGAAGATCTACAAGCTTACAATGCCTTGCGTCGTGGCACAGCATTGTAATGCATCATGAGCTTGTAGGTTAGCTATTTTCACTGAAAATAAAGGGAGAAAGGGAGGGAGCCATGGATAGATCTATTGGGGGATCCGAGGTCAACAAAATGATAGGATTTAAGACCTGGTTTGTTATTATCATACTGTCGTAGCATGACTTATTTTGGACCACTCCTTCAGATATGCTTTCTCAATCTTCAGGTCTTTATTTACAATTTACAATTTAGGCATTTAGAAGACGCTCTTAATCCAAAGCGATTTACAATAAGCAGATAATACATTGATACAATAGGCAGGGTAATACATCAACATAACTACATCAAATGCATAGCAATATCAATCTAGAAAAAGAAATGAAAATAACAAAAATGACTTAGATAGACCAAGCACCTAATCAATAAAAACATAATGTAAAACCTAAAAAATGCTATCTAGCTAGTTTCCATGTCTGGTCATTTTAGGGTAGGCAAGTGCTACGGTAAGTGCTATGGGCTTAGGTGGAGTCTGAAGAGGTGAGTCTTCAGGCCACGGCAGAAGCTATAGGGAGTGAGTCTGTTGTTCTAAGTGCGACAGGGAGTTTATTGCACAGTTTGAGGTCAAGGAGGGCGAATTGTCTAGGACTAGTGGATTGGAGGGTTCTGTCAGCATCCCTGTGTTAGCTGATCTGAGTGAACGGGTGGGGTTGTCACAGGGTTTCACATTTTTTTTATTGAAATACCTTCCATTGTCTATCGTTGCAACATTTTTATCCCTTAAGGTTTATAAGTTAAAGTTTATGTCAATAGAAGTGTTGGTTATGGCATTTATGACATACTCCTCCCTCTCGTTACCGTTTCTCCTCCATCTTTTGGGCTATAAATTCGACACAGTGAAACATTCAACAAAATAAATACAGATATGATAAAGCATACTTTCATTATATGGTGAGAATTATTGATAACTATTGGCTAATACAACTATGTAACTTTTACACATATTTTTTTGTATTACCTATTAAATGTACCTATATTTAATACAGAATTCAGTAGCATTGGATTGAAATGGCATGGGCTACAGGAGTTATCAGACACAGACATACAGTAAATAGTTCCCTATACCAGGAAATATGCACTTTGGTGATAAGGCAGGCGATAAAGCTCTACAAAGGCTTGGCTTTGTCCAGCTATGCTCTCATACTGGCTACTAGAACACAGTGTTACAGGAACAAGTCTGTTTCCCTCTCTGTCATTGAAGTAACCCCACTTCAAAACGTGATGAGCAGCAGTAAATGGACACAACTGCAAAGTATAATCTAAATTAAACACTGTGGGTTAACTATTATTTCTGTCCGTATTTATTTGTTTATCTGAAGAAGAGAAAAACACCATAAGGAATGTGGTCCCCCATCTAATCCTGTCTGGGTTTTCAGTTGTCGTTTTCCTTCCGTAACTTGACATAAGGTATCCACTCCATATACAAATCCGACGGTTCCAGATTGACTTCCTTTGAAATCACAGAATGACTAATAACAAGGATCTGGATCTTGGTCGCTTAGGTGTGGCACATTTTCAGAAAAGCCTTATAATTTATCATTTTTATGGTGTCAGATTTTCATCTATTCAATGAATTTTAATCCATGTTAAACCAATGAAATATTTTAGGAAGATGATGAACCTGTATGACCATGTGTCCTTTAAAGTAGGTATGTAGTGATATCAGTGGTGCATACCTACAGTATAATAAACTTGGAAATCTTATCACAATCAATATTATGGGTCAAGATAAAGTTGATATTTGTTTATGTAGAATGATTTACCGGCAGCTACTGTATATGTTTTCTTATCAGAGTGAACACCGGGATCAATTGTGGATCACCGTGTGTACTTCATGTATATTTGCATAATCTAGACTGAAAATGGAACTTGAAAAATATTGATGTTGCACTGTTACTGCATGAGAAACAGGCACCACTGTAACGGCTAGAGACACAGATAAAAAGATAAACACAGTAAGATAAGATCAGATAAACCCTTTATTGACCCCCGGAGGGAGATTCAGTGAGAATGAAACATTGGAGGGGTATTGTAGGTAAGGGAGAGAATCAAAGAACCAAACCAACATACCGTAAGTAAGAATAAAAACAGTGGTGGAAAAGGTACTCAGATGTTTCAATGAGAATGGAGCATTTTTTGCCAGTAGAGGATTTCTGCAAAAAACGCTACATTCTCATTGAAATGCATTGGCGGATTCCACTCTAGGTATTTTGATGTGAGGGCTGTAATAGATTTCTACTTTACCCCAGTAAGTTAAGAATACAGTACTGGTACAAAAAGACTGACTACAACAGCTGTCTATGGGGACAGTGCTCCGACGTCACCAGTCCATATACGGAAGAACTCTTCTCATCTTAACAGAATTGTATTCTTAGACACTGTTTAGGACACACCCTTTCACCTATTCTTGTCACACTACTTTGTATAAAGGAGAGACTGTCTAAGATGAATGTCTCAGAGCTCTTGATATGCTGTTAAATAAATATTGTATTCACTATCACTCCACCCTTATGGAAATTCAATTATTATATTAGTACAGTATGATGTTTGAAAAATTCTAGAACAGGGCACCCTAAGTGGGTACAAATACCTAAAAATTGTACTCAAGTACAGTACTTAAGTAAATGTACTTAGTTACTTTTCACCACTGAATAAAATTAAACATAAAATAAGATGTTAATTGTGAGCGGACCCCAAATAGCCCTAGATGACTGGAATGGATCTCTGAATGAGTGAACGTGCACAATCTATCAATAAATATAAATGAATGTACAGTGTAGTGATTAATTAATATACCTCTATCTCTTTACATCTATTGCCAGTGAATATATGAAGCAGTTTATGTGACAACAATGTACTCCATCAATACTGTATCAATACTGAGTATATGAATTAATATACTGTACACTATGTACAAACTATCAACAATGAACATATAGAAGGAATATACTGTATGTACAAACTATCAACAATGAACACATAGAATTAATATACTGCATGTACAGATTATCAACAATGAATATAAGAATGGATGTGTAAAACTATAATCAGTGAATATGAGAATGTATTATAAAGTTTGTCAACAGACCTTCAACAATATCTTGAACAATATTTTGTACAATCTATCAACGGTCATAAATATACCGTTATGTTTATTTCAACCAAAAGTCTTTTGATAGTGCCAAATCATTGCTGTGGATTAAACTATGTACATTTTCCAGTTGTATTTCCAGAAGTATTAGCCTATATCACAAACAAAATGTCACAGAGGCATATTCCATTACGCTTCCTTACTATTTCAGTAGTTTTGACACAAAATCAAATCACTAGGTGGGGAGAAAATAACGTTTTCATTCAAATATTATTCAGTTATGTTGAAAATATGTAAACATCTACTATAGGCCCTCTTATCACAGAATCACTGATAATCTTCAGTGGTTGGATTTGTGGTGAAATTCCATTCAGGTTCTTTTATCAAGACCCGGTTTTAAATATTTAAAAAATAGTGTAAATAGTGCAACTGAAAGGATGGGATTAGATTTGATCTACAATGGAATCAACGGAATTCCATGACTGTGGCATTCAACTGATTCCATTGTAAAACAAAAGGTAGGCTTAGTGATTCCACACCATTTAGATATAATGTATAAACTATAAACCTTTCCCGCAGTCCTTTGTTAGGTCTGTTATGTAATCTTTGACACATCAGTGTTAAAGGAGCTATAGTCAACTTTTTCTTGAAAAACAGACGGAAAATTAAAAATAATGTTTCGAGAATATTTTATAAAAAAAGATTAAGCTTCATTATGTGTTTCTATTCAAAAATGTGCGTAAAATAATGATAAAATATAATAATAATATTTTAGCGTTTTTCAAGAAAAGGTTGACTATAGCTCTTTTAACATAAATGTTAGTACTAGGAATGAGGAATCAAATATAATAAAAGTACGTGTCTAGGATTGTACTGAACAACATAATCTGGGATGATATGCCCTGATTATTTCAGCATGCTCTACTCTCCACAGTTAAATCAATTGATGTAAGGTTAAATAAACTGCAACTAGTGGTGGAAAGTAACGAAATCTTTACTCAAGTATGCACTTACAAGTACAATTTGGGGAACATTTACTTAACTTGAATACTTTTTAACACTTTATAATGCTTGTACTACTGTTTTATCACTGGCTGTATACCAAGCTTCCCAATGGATGCAGCACCTAATCCAGTCTATGTCCTAGCCCAGGGGTCTTCAACGTTTTCCTTCGTTGAGAGAGAGAGATGAAGCAGGGACCCCATGCACAACTTTTTCATAGATTCCATATAGTTTAATTGTTTGACAGCACAATCATCATTGTATTTTGGATTCATGTCATTTTGTGTTTTCAGATACTATACGTTGAACCGTCAATACATAACTTGACATTTCACTCTGTTTTCCCCTCTACACCAAACGTCTTTGCCGAAAATAGCCGATCTACAAGCTCTACAAGCGAGCTTGTAGATCTGCTATTTTTGTCAAAAGTAAAGGATTCAAGTGGTTAAAAAAAGGAGAAAGGCCCTGTTGAAGACCCTTGTCCTAACCAGAGTTAGTCCAGTGTGTGTTGTCCTGTTCTCATGCCGGCACCGGGGTAGCTCACTAATTTGCCTCCCCTCGTTTACATATCAGACACATTTTATTATGTGCTCTCCCGGTATCAAAACCCCAACAGGGCAAACTGGCGGCGGTCCAAATGTTTGCTCCGCACGATTGTTCTGCTGCAGCCCAGTGCGTTGGCCTCCATGACTAATAACCCCGCTATCGCTATTAGGGAGATGGAGAGTCAGTGGGTATATAAAGACCCAGAGAATGGCCCCGCCACAGCTACAGAGAGCCAGGCAGTCAGCTGGGGATCACCATGGGGGACACAAAGAAGTTTGTCCTTTGTGTCTGTCTGACCTCTCTGCTATTGGACAGCACTGTGGTAAGTGATGCTCACACAGAGGCCTAGTATTACTGTATGGTCACACAAATGTAAAATTATGAGTGTTGATTTAACTCTGTGAGTGCACAAATCAAATGTAACCAAATATGGACCCCCACGGATCCATTTGGTTACATTTGTACACTCTCAGTCAGAGTTGGATAAATTAGGATTTTTACTGTGTGAAAAAAAACAAAAGTACATTTTTGCTGTCTTAAAATGGACCCTTATGGGTCCAGATTTGAATGTGTGGATAGATTCTTAAAATATGTTTGAAAAATAGCAAAGAATTAGTTTAGTTAGAGTTAGTGACCTTCAGAGAGGTTTTCAAGGACAGTGATTGGTGAGCCTTTAGTCCTATCTGTTGTCATCCAGTCTGCTTTGCTTTTCAGTTTTCCTAATATGTAAACTAGTATCGCGTAAACAAAACAGCACACGCTGCTGCGTGTCCTTGTGAAGTGGATATACTCAAATCAAAACATCATGTGCTGATGATTAATGGTGAAGCATTTAAATTGTTCCACTCTAGGCAAATATGTGTATGAGGTAAACATCAGCGACATACACTCCTACTGTGCTTAATGTTTGCTGGAAGCAAAAGGGTGAACTGAATTTCACTTTGTATTCTAGATTGTTGGTTTGTTTTTAACATTGAGCAGGTTTTTGGGAGCGTGCATTCCAATCGATTGTTTTTCCAACAGTCCACCTTTTTTAACAATGTAACTTAACACATTTCATATAGTACCATAGTGTGATGGACAGTAAATATCTGAGTCACAGCAACAAAACATTTTTAAAACCATTATGAGATAAGCTGATTGTGAAGCACTAATCCCAGAAAAAATATATGTTGTCCTGTGCACATTTAGTTAGTTTCATTGGCCTGGATCATAAAAATTCACAAACATACTGTATATACTGTGTCTGAGATGCTACAGTAGGTTGAATCATTACAGTAAGTCACTATTCTATTATGCCTTAAACTTATGAATCACCTGAAATGAAGTAAAACATTTTTGGCATTGTTTTGCAATTCAAGCATGTTCCCTATGATACACTATAATGGCATTCTCCAAACGAGGTACAGTATCTGCCTTGTAGAAAGCTTCCACTGGCAGATAAAAAATATAAATAAAACAATAGGGAATATCATGTGAAAATAAGGTTTGGATTAGGTGATGAAACGCAATAAGGAGACAGAGGCAGGCAGTCGGAGGACACTTACATAACACAAAGGACACTAAACTCACTAGTCTCCATGCCAATTGCCAACCGCAGCAGTATGCAAAGCATGCTTAATGTCTCATGCGTGTACTCAAGCTGACGCACCAGGTGCTTGACCTTTGCATGGCATAAATAATTGCCAGGGTGTGGGAGAGATGGCAAAATGCAGTACAGTGTGGGAGGGCTTTATCTGTGGCATCAACTGGACAATTAATGTGGAGCTATAAGGAAACACTCTCTCCTGATGTCCCCAGCATGAGGTCACTGGCTGATATGGGAAACCTTAAAGGTTCTACACCATGCATTTAAAAAATATTTATATAACATTGTTTGTGTCCCAAAAACGTTTGAGGCTAAATTACCACTCCTGACTACAGAGTGGTCACAATCAGACAGCCCGTTCTGAGACCTGCTTACATAGATCTGCCCATAAAGACACAATGGTCAGATATAGGACTTTGAGGATAGAAGGTGCTGGTGACAAAAAAAAAACATAAAAATTGGAAAAATTAAAATTCATGGTGTAGTCCCTTTAATATTGAAAGAAATCATCGTCAGGGACTAATTGGCACAAGATAGACACATTGATGTATTTTAATGACATTGCTAAAGTTTATTATGTTTTAAAGTCAGTGGTGCCTTGCTAAAAGCCAATGTGTGTTTCTTCAAGAGCCTTTTGATGAATGAGTCGTAAAACAAATCGTTGTTGTCGGGTGGAAACCTTGTATCTCCAAGTTTCAAATTTGTAGGTTCTTTCGCAAAGTAAAGCTCTGCTTCATCATACAAGGCTGTTGCACAAAAGTAGTGAAAACAGCAGATCTACAAGCACACAAGCACACAACGCGAGGCGTTGTGTGCTTGTAGATCGGCTGTTTTCACTAGTTTGAATCATTTTTAAATGATAAATGCAAAACAAACGGTTTTGGACATACAAGGTTTTCACCCGACAACGACGAAATGTGACATGGGTGTTTGTGGTTTTTCAGGGCTCGGAGCAGCATGTCAACACGACAAGTGTACCAATGACCAGCTCCTCGCAGACGGCTAGCATCAACCAATCTGCGATAAATACAACGGTGTCGAACTCCACTGAAAGCCCAAACAACACTCCAAGCTGTGTCGGGACCACACAGCCATCGATCTCGTCCTCTTCCCCCACCAACTCTTCAAATCCGTCCCACCACACTGGGCCTGCTCCTGCCTCAACATCACCAACAGCTCCGAGCGGAAACGCTCCCGGTCATAGCACTACAAGCAGCCACGCCAGCACAACCAACAGAACCAGCACTCCACGTACCACAAGTGGGCATAACACTGTACCCCACACGAGTCACAGTGGGACCACACTTCGGCGGACCCCTACCACGCCTTCCAGTGGAGGAACTTCTGTCTTATTTGGGTGTTGTGGCCAACTCCTGGTGCCTGTTATCTCCGTTATAATACACAGTGTATAGGAGCACAATGTAATCCTTCTGGATTCAGTGCTACCGTATGCCTTTCCCACTGTTTTGAAACTATACCGCAAGGTTCATTTGCAATCTGAAGTAATAGAATTCAGTAAACAAAAAGACAATCATCAATCATTGACCACAACTCTTTATAGAATGTCTATATAGGTTACAGGATCTATACATCTTTTAAACTCAGAGCATATAAATGGTTAAAGGGTGTCCTGTGAGTATTACACAAGAGAGCTATGAAAGTGCTTTGCGTGAAACAAAGCACAGAGCTCTTTTCCGCTTCTGAACATGTCTGGTTAGTGGTTACTAGAGTCTCAAAGAACCATGATTTCTTATACTGTGCACTAACGCCAAAACTATGTTTAAATCATGGATAAAAAAAAATCAAGGTTGTAAAGTAATGAATTAATTATATATTTGTGTTTATTTTGTAAATGAAAATGAATGAATTATCAGTAGGCCTATATTAATATATCAACATGTGTTTTGTTCAAAGCTCAATAAAAGGAAATAGTTTGACTAGCAAGATATAGATACAGTAGCAAACAAAGAAACTGAGATTAATGAATAACCATATACCAGGAAAATGAAACCATATACCAGGAAATGAAACCTAAGGTACTGTATGTCCTACAGTGTAACCCTAAGGCACGTCTCTGGAAAACTGAACCTACATTTGCATCTCTACCTTTTAAATTGGGACCATATGGAAAACACACTAGCTATTACATTTATGGGGATGAATGTTCCTCCTCTCTAGTTAGATGAAATGTGAAAACATAATTCCACAGAAGCTTTCACACAGATTACACAATTCAATACACTGCACGATGTATGGATCCACATCTTAGAACATCTTCCCATAAGGAACTACTTGGTTCCCTTAGCAGAGGTGTAGTGACTTCTGCTTCTTGTTCTGTATGATCTTTATTGTTGATTCAGGGTCCTGTGCACAGTATGCAGACAGGCAGATGTACCATCACCTTCCTTAAAAAAATGGATTCTCCAACTTCCACCATGAAGTCTATTTTAACCACTCTGGCCCTGGCTTCCCAGTTTTGGGCATGTTGTTGTACGCAAAAATTATGACAGACAGAAAAAGGGAATTGTTTACAAAATAGCCAATATATAAACTTGCGATGTCGTGAGTTTGTAGATTGGCTATTTTCAAAATAATGTTGAAACTTTCATTTTTGTTGAAGGGGTAATGAACAATTCACCAGGGTGAAACAAAAAACAGATGATGCTTTTATTTGTTTACCTCGGAGTGCACAAACAGAAACCTAGGAGTGCACACAGAGAAACATCGATCCACACTCTTTCATGAATTGTTTTGACTGCTGACAGCTACAGTATATTATATAACATTAAATCAAATGCTAAAAATCGTGTACTTAAAAAGGTCAAAGTTTTTTTCCTCTTTAGTTTTTCATTGCAATTCTGAAAAAGAATTAATGTGTTTGTAATGTTTTTAAAGTCAAGGCCAGCATTTAAAGAACAAAAGGTGATCATTAAACAAAATATATTCTGTCATTAATTGACTCTTGTCATTATGCCAACATTTGCTGTTCACAATTCTGTGACCAATAGATATCTCATATGACCCGAATTGGGTCCCAACCCTCAGTTTGTGCATCACTAGATTCTGTTTAAGTAGCCTGGCATGATATGCAATCTTATATAAACTGTGTTGCTTTCAAGTCCACATGGTTTTTGTTCTGCAGCACTTTTATCAGAAGTGTTTTTCTCTCAGGAGTGTAACTCTGCCTCAGGAAAGACATGACTCAGCCATAAATTGAATGTAGGTCTACTACTCACATTGAGTGTACTCACAATAGCCTTATTCCAGTCTATTATGTTATAGTATAAACCAGTGGAAATGTTTTGTAAACCAAGCATACTGCATTGAAAGTATAGTAGGCCTGCAACAAAAAAAAAACACAACTCGGCTACAGTATGCATGATTTGATTACTGTAAGAACACAACATAGGCCTAAGTGCAAAGTGAAAATTTTAAAAAGTCAAGTAAAGTAATTGATTTAACTGTTGAATGTTTAAATTATGTGTTATACACATTGATTGATCTGATTGTGATCACACAGACATACATAAACTACCAGCTTTCATTCCAATAGGGTCACATAGGACAGATTGTGGGTAAGTGCTCTTTTCACAAAACCCACCTTGTGCCACAGGAAAATGAAACTTAAGTAGTTTATGTGCACCCTGCCTCTATTTCTCCACAGACAATTATCTTCAAATGGAGATTGTAAAGGCACTATAAGGAAGCTACTTATCAAACTGACGAAATGGCTTACTGACCGTAAATTATTATCAACTGTGCTGTACAGTAGCCTGGAGGTTAGAGTGGCTGCCCTGAGATCAGTCATACCAAATGCAAGTAAAAGTCCGGAATTCACTTGAGTAAAAGTACAAAAGTCAAAGTAAAAGTTTTCTTAAAGTACCAAAAGTAAAAGTACTCATTATGCTTCGCAATGCATTGTGAGCTTTTAGATCTGCCAGAGCTGGACTGGGACAAATATTTGTCCCTTGACATTTTGGCCCATCACAGCCGGCGTGCAGATACTCTTATCGCCCTGCCCCATTGAGGCACACATACATTGCAAACATAAGCCCTTAATACCTAGCCTGATTATCAGACTGAAGCATGTGTTTGAAATTGATTGAAAACTTAATATTAGAAGTTTGCATAGGAAAAGGTACAGTTGATGACAGTACAGTTCACTCACTGAAATATGGTCTCTGTCTAACATCATCCCGGTGCCTAAAGCTGGGGACCTCTCAAAGCCAGACAACTACAGAGGCATCAGCCTGACATGTATCACTGCTAAGGTCTTCAACCGAATGATACTGAACAGGATACGGCATGCCATCGACCCTCACCTGAGAGAGAACCAAAATGGTTTTCGAGAGGAGAGAACAACCGTAGCACAGATCCTGGCATTAAGGAGATTAATAGAGGAGGTGAAAAAGGACAACCTAGCAGCTGTACTGTGCTTCATTGACTTCAAAAAGGCTTTTGATTCTATCCACAGAAGCAAGATGGTGAAGATCCTTGAGGCCTACAATGTCCCTCCCAACATTCTCCGGGCTATCGAGACCATGTACGCAAGAACAAGGGCCAAAGTGGTGACCCCAGACGGCAGCAGTGAGGTGTTTGACATCCGAGCTGGTGTAATGCAAGGAGACACCCTGGCCCCCTACCTCTTCATCATAGTTCTAGATTATGCGCTCAGGAAAGCCATAGGTGGACGAGAACAAGAGCTTGGCTTCACGCTAACACCAAGGAGGTCAAGGCGGCATCCCGCAGTAGTTCTGACAGACCTGGACTATGCGGACGACATCAGCCTGCTCTCCGACAGCATGGAACAAGCACAAGAACTCCTGAGCAGGGTGGAGATAGAGTGTGCCAAAGTTGGTCTCAGGCTAAATGCTAAGAAAACTGAGGTTATCACCTATAACCTACCTGATCACTCACCTCTGACAACAACAGAAGGAGCTGTGTTGAAGGAAGTCAAGGACTTCAAGTACCTGGGCGCATGGGTCGACTCAACTGAGAAAGACCTCACCCCTTGGAGGGCCCTGAACGGCATGAACAGTGTGGAACTCTAGCCTCCCCCGCCAAATCAAACTTAGCTTCTTCTTTGCAACAGTGGAGTCTGTTCTCCTCTATGGCAGTGAATGCTGGACCCTGAAGCCAACCCTGCAGAAGTCTCTAAATGGGTGCTACACTAGAATGTTGCGTGCAGTACTCAACATCAACAGGAGCGCACATGTTACCAACAGGAGCCTGTATGAGGGAATACCAAGGGTAAGCGAGAAAATTGCCACCAGAAGAATGAGACTTGCAGGACACTGCCAAAGACACCAGGAGCTTCCAGCCAGCAAATTGGTACTGTGGGAGCCAACACATGGGCACCGGTCGCGAGGACGTCCCACAAAAACATACGTGGACGTACTCAAGGAAGACGTAGGGACACAGAACACCAATGAGCTGGCCAGATGTATGGAGAACCGAGATGACTGGAAACAACGATGGAGGGCTCGTCTGAGGACGACCTAGATAGATAGTTCACTCGTACAAGGTCAACTAAAAGGATACACCCAAAAAAGCCTATGGCTTGTTTCAATTGAGCACCTTTTTTAACTCATAATATTGAATGACAGACAGATAGACAGTGTGCAGTCTGCTCAGAGAGTGTGCGGGGTCTTTGGGCTGGATCCAGGCTACTTAAATACCACTACTTTTACTGAAACACCCTCCATGTTCTGGAGCCTTGAGTAAAATATATGACATGACCCATTCACATCTACACAACCCATAAATGTAATAGTTAGATTACAGTACTCACTAACATGCACAACTAGACAACCCATAAATATAATAGTTAGCCAACAGTAGTCTACTCATCATACTCAGGGAGTGTGTTGCGCTTATAAGGAGGATGGTAGGTAGGCTATCTGAGAATTCATCTGTGATAGATCTATGATCTATACATTATGAGGATGGCATAACAGGAAATGCTTAACCTGTACATAGTCAGTCAAAGTCAGCGTAATTTGCAAATAAGTTGTTTTATTGAAACAGCAAAGTCATTCAGCGTTTTCACAAAGTGTTTTGAAAAGAGGAGTCTAAAAACTAAGAACTAGTAGTTGCAACACACAACACACATGTTTAATGTTCTTCAGGGAGCTAAGCAACAATTCTGATCAATCTTGTTGCAACCGTAGACCTGTACTAGGTCCCAGTTAACTATGAAAACCAGCACATCTTGTCCACGTATCTGGCTATCCGCGTATCTCTGTAGGTCAAGACACATCACTGGACATCACAGCTGTGATGTCAGGGGAACCACTCTTAACAGAATGGGTTTGCCACTCTGACATCACGCTCTGGCTTCACTGTGATGGCACACTAACAGAATCCCTTTTAAGCCCATATATGGAGTTCCCTGATGTCATCAATATTAAGCCCATATCTCACAGGACTTCATATGGCAATGCCCATATATGGAGGCCACATTGGCCACATACCACACTAATCCATATATGTCCAAGACAGCCCATATCTGTGTGGCTGGTTCTACAGACAGGGAACTCCATGTATGGGCATAAAGGGTATGACGTCAGATGTCATAGACATCATAGGACTTTCACATACCGAATAACTGAGTTAAGCATGTTTGGGCTCTCCACATATGGCAAACCTTACTCTACAACTAAAGGCCTGTCTATAGTATCTCCGAAATGTTTGGTGAGTTGCGACTTTCCGACATGCACATTTTCCGAACTCTAATTCGGTGTAATGCTTTTCAGAAGTCACGAGTGACGTCATTTTGTAATCGAACCGGACCTTTCTGCCGAAATGTTCGGTTTCAGAGAAAGTATGGACAGGCCTTAAGTGTAAGCTAACCACCCACTCAGTTTAATTCACCCCCCCCCCCCCTCTACTAATGAAGGCTCTGTTCCATTCTAGTCAAACAGAGTCAGGGTGCTGATAGTGTGCATGTTGGCTCACTCGACACCAGTGGGTCTCAAAAGTGTGGTCCGGGGATCATCATGGTTCCTTGGGGGTTCCAAATGACCCCTTAGAAGGTGTGTAAATCTGAGAGTGTACAAATGGAACCAATTCATTTGTACACTCTCAGAGTTATGAGGGTCCTTGAAATAAAAGGTTTGAGAACAACTGTGCAACATTAAATGGAACAGAGCCTCATTAGTATCATTGGTGACCTCCTTTGAAGGAAGTGAGAAGAGACCCAACTTCTCTCCAATATGGCTGCTGTGCATATACTGTAGCCTATTTAGAATATATAGGGCCTATGGTAAATTGGTAAAAGTAATTCAGGAGACGATCACTTGGGTTAAGATATACTTTATTGACCAGAATGAAGGCAGAAAGCAAGCATCACACAGCATGGCATATTGAGCACCCTACTATAGAGACAGCATAGAATCTAAGCCTATATATAAGCGCATAGTATTGGCAGCCTACCTTAGCTCTACTATAAGACAGCATAGAATCTATAGCCTAAGTTAGCATGGTTTGGCATGGGGTTCTGCCTCGGGCCATGGCTCGCTGAACCCACGATCCTCATGTTACCATGAGCATCGAGGGCATAATCTTATTACAGCGAGCCCTGGCCCGATACCCCCCCGAGGGGGATCTAAGGCAGAACCTGAAGGTGGCGCTGGGGTGGTGGCGGGGCAGTGCTATGCAACAAGACTGAGTCCCACCATCTGACTTCCCTATGAACTATGGGTAAGGGGGGGGGCAGGACCTAGTGACCCACCCCCCTCCGCGCGCGCGCTCCCTTGGGACCGCCCCCTGAACTAGCTTTGATCCTTACGAATCGTCGCACTATTTCAGGAGACGATCACTTGGGTTAAGATATACTTTATTGACCAGAATGAAGGCAGAAAGCAAGCATCACACAGCATGGCATATTGAGCACCCTACTATAGAGACAGCATAGAATCTAAGCCTATATATAAGCGCATAGTATTGGCAGCCTACCTTAGCTCTACTATAAGACAGCATAGAATCTATAGCCTAAGTTAGCATGGTTTGGCATGGGGTTCTGCCTCGGGCCATGGCTCGCTGAACCCACGATCCTCATGTTACCATGAGCATCGAGGGCATAATCTTATTACAGCGAGCCCTGGCCCGATACCCCCCAAAACTACAAACCCCCAAAGCACGCCAAAATCTCAGAATCCCATGCCAGTGCTAGCCAACTGCGAGGAAGGCAGCTCTGCTGTGACTCTAGCGATTAATTTATCATTACTGCGGGGCAAACTATGAACTGCCTTTCCTGCTAACGCAAAAATAATAATTAAGCATATTAGCATCTGGCAGAGCGAATATTACTAAGGCAAAATACTAAGCAATGATATTGGCAGCTTGCCAAAACGCTATAAGTACTGCTAAAGCAATTTAATAATTAAGAATGTTAGCAGCTGGCAGACCGAACCAACGGTGAGGAAGGTGGTACTGCTGACTATAACGATATACTGCAATCTGACTGAAGCCATACTAAAACACCCTAGAGAAAAGCGGGAGCAGCAACATGGACGTATATATATATAGACAGCAGAACCAGAAGCAGCGATGAAACCTTTAATTCATATAACTACAGCGCCATACAGCTTCACATCCTACCTAACTAACACCCCAGCAACCACCTAGCTTTTGCAATATTGAAATATTAAAGCGTAAAAAAAATTTTCGTGGCCCGCAACCTATCAGGGGCGCGAGCCCCGAGTAACGCAACAGAAGCAGCAGAGAAAACATGCAACCTATCAGGGGCGCGTGCCCCGAGTAACGCAACAGAAGCAGCAAAGAAAACATGCAACCTATCAGGGGCGCGTGCCCCGAGTAACGCAGCAGAAGCAGCAAGTGAAACCCTATGGAACAACCCTGCTAATAGTGCCTGCAGCACTATTAGCATCAGCAGCAGAAGCGTTAACTGAAACGCGTCCAACTCCAGCTTGGAACCATCACGCTTCGGTCAGTCCTGTGTTATGTGTGCTTGATAGCTGGGCGTGCAGGATCTTGAGTTAGCTGAGGGCACCAGAAGTGCTGGTGGTGTGGCTGCACCGATCCGGAGAGAATGCAGAGTGAAGAGGGGCGGGCCGCCAATCTAGCAGCTCTCTCCGGGGGTCGTGTGACGAGGACGTCGGGCAGACAGCCCGGTGTTCAGCATGGACATGAAAGGACAGAAAGGAGAGTTAGTTCTGCGACTGACACTGGTGTACCTTCCCTGGTTTAACTGCGAGCTGCAATCTTCAGAGGCCATGTGCTAGTCACATCTTAAGCCTGGCCTTGGTGACCGCATGTGCTTGCTGCAGAAATACAATCTTAGCTTTAGCTGACCATAGCAATGAGACCACGCCTAGGGTCGCTGACTTTTAGGATCACCGAGAAATTTTTCGCAGCCCACAGAGCGCTCTGCTGCAGAGTCTGCTGCTGCACATATAAGAATCTCCACGAGATACCCGTCTTGACCTTTAAAGGCAAGCTATGCAAGCCTAGAGAGCGGCTAAAGCCCAACATTCAGTACAAGTAAGTCGCTGCTATGTAACTATGGTTGCCTATTATTAGCAGCTTAGAGAGCGGCTGAACGCTCACAGAATCGAACAAGCAAATGCGTTGCTATTTACCTGCTAGAGTGTGGCTCCTCAGTGCATCTGGGAAAGCTGCAGCTGGCGAGAGGAATGGAGTTCCCACCGCTGGTGCTGAAACTGCAGCTTCCCATGTTCCCTTGCGACCTGGCGGTGGCGACGACGGTCACAGCCTGACAGCGCCCCCGGAAGATGGGCCGGCACCCCAGGCTTCCAGCACGACGCAGCGCTGGTTCATGCTCATGGTAGCAGCGGTAATAGCATCAACTGATGCTGTAGCGGGTGGGCGGGCAGCCGGACGGGAGGGCGGGCGGGCAGGCAGTGCGGGCGGGCGGGCGGGCGGGCAGGCAGGAGGGCGGGTGGGCAGGCTGGCAGCCCATGGCAGCGGCAGAAGCAGCGGAAGCTGTAGTAGCGACGCCCTCTCCAGTGCCAACCGACTCCTGACTGGTCTCATGGAACTATACAGTAGTGGACGAAACTATAAGAATAAACATGTTAGCAGAAAACACTCAGCCGCTGCAGCGCGACGCTGCAACGATGGCATGCTGTAGCAGCCGCTATGCAGCGGCTCCAACAAGAAGCCGAAAGGACAGACATGTCAGCAGCAACATGTAGCAGCCGTGGCCCGAAACAAGTATTAGCTTTGGCGTGAGCTGCAGCAACAGACGTGTAGCACTTTAGCCTGAGCTGAAAAGAAAGCATGGCGTTAGCAGCCTTTATCCTGGAGCTGCAATGGTGAACATGATGCAACAGTCCTGTGGCCGCTTTAATGTGATTGTAAAGATAAACAACTCGTCATTTTTCACTAGCAGTAGCCTTAGCTGTAATTATTAGCTCGAGTGCCGCAGCTACGGAAACACCACAAGGACATACAGTGCGATACGCAGTGACCCATAACTATAACCTTAGATTGAAACAAATACGGCAGCTCGATAGAGGATAGTATCCAATGACTTCAACTTCAACGCTGCCACACTCGACGCCGCCCTGATGCCAACAGACACGCGGCAGTTTCTGGCCCGAGCTGCAAACATATACAGATGTTAGCGTTTTCACCAGAGTAGCATCGGCAACCATCATCAGCTGCTATGCCAGCAGGCAGCCGCAGCTTGGGCAAAGCTAGCATTAACCGAGACCAGGCAAATCCTCATAAACAGCAAACGAAGCCTGTGTGCTAAGCTTGAACAGTGGGCACAAGCGAAGCATAGACATTAATAATACATGCGCATCCCTGCCCTATTGAACTGCGCGTGCACATAAAATAATATAATAACGAAAAAGAATCGTAACGGACCAGGTGACATGGAGGTTAAAATGCTAGAGAGCCACATTACCCATGTGCTCAGAATGCGCAGACCGAGCGCCACCCTTCGCTTCGTGACGTTACCCTCTGCTAGCCTGTATGCTAGGTAGCTGCTGACCACGGACACACGCAACCCCCATGGAATAGGCAGCTTGAAGAGTCATTACGGAACGTTAGCAAACCTCTTTAGCTACATGAGTTCTGAGTTGCAAGCTAGCCGACCATCAACAGACAGCTCGTGGCTGCCTGGCTGGAATGAACGATGGCTCCTACCGTAGCAGAAGAGAATATTTAGCTGGAGCTACCGAGCATTTAGAGAAGACTACGATTCCCTGCATGCAGTGCACTAGCGAGTTCAACTGGTGACGTCAGGACAGACAGGCACGACTTGCGTTAGCGGAACAAAACATTGTTTGCACGTAAACTGTGGCACCTATGAGCTTGCGGGTTTCCTCCTCTCAGGAGCCCACGCAGACAAACATCCTTTATAGGCTTCTCAAAGAGAGGCGATTACTGTATTTAATAATTCATCCCGCGAGGGCTTCTACGCCACGGTAACTGGCAGCAGCCCTACTGTGGTCCAAGAAGCGACAGAAACCATTTAGCTGCTATGGTATAGCAACTAGCACCTCATAAGCATCAGCTGTTAAGACGGCCAGACAGTGCAAAAGAGGTAAACATACACATAACCCGAGGCGAGGCAGAAGCAATATAGGCCCCATACTAACTAGATTAAGCACGCTGCGAGCGAAGCTTGAATCGAAAGCTTCCTCCTGGCCTGACGTGACTAGTAATTCATACGATTCTTGCTATTAGCACGACGCCGAGGCTTGGCATGATAGAGAACTACATTTCCCACACGCAGTGCTTAGTATTCGCTGCCGAACGTCATGCCGTAAATCACCGCTTGACGTGACTCGGCTAGCTCAGAGCTAGGTGAACGCTGCCGTTTACAGACACCTGCAACCTACAAACTGAATCCTCCTAGCGTGATTCATTACTTGCTACGGGGCCATGTTTCCACGCGGGCCGCCGCTCTATGCATTGACATGGCTAGCACATTGATTTACCAGCTAACAGCATCCTTACCGAAATAGCCGGCTAGCAATAGCCACCAGCTAGCTCCAAGCTGACTGTACATGAACCTGTTGTTCCGCGCTAGCCGATACGGCCCGCGCCGTTGCAAAGTACTGACATGGTTATCGACAACCCAACAACTGAGATTACTTTAACTTATGGTAGCCCAGTAAAGGCCCACCAGGGCACGAAATAAGTTAGCATTTAGCCCGTAGCCACAGCCAACTTCTCTGATACTGAGTTTACTTTTAGCAACTTTAGCAAGCCTGTAGCACCTTTGAAATAGCTTTAGCAACAAACAACTGAAAGTACAGAAATCAGCTAGGCACCAGCAATGATAGCAAGACATCTGAACCTTGAAACAGCAGTTTAGAATTCAGCGATTACCAGAATAACAATCTCAAACTTCCCATACAACCTGGCCAAGAACACAGCTTCTTAGTTTGGCAGCTATTAAAGAACATGAATTGAGCGATAGTAAAAATAGCAGAAACAGCCAGAAATACTCAGCCAAGTTAGGCACCCTCTCCAAGCGGTGGGCAACAGCACAGCTACCTGCAAGCAACAAGTGTGGCGCTTGTGTGTGTACTGCAGTGTGGTAGCAGCAGCAGTGCTATGCAACAAGACTGAGTCCCACCATCTGACTTCCCTATGAACTATGGGTAAGGGGGGGGGCAGGACCTAGTGACCCACCCCCCTCCGCGCGCGCGCTCCCTTGGGACCGCCCCCTGAACTAGCTTTGATCCTTACGAATCGTCGCACTATTTACAGAACAAACCCCTGGGGTAAGCATGCACCTGACATGCTCTCATTTAGCCTCACCATCTTCTATTGGAGAGGATCCAAGCAACACAACTAGAGTCAACACCAATAGTTTACAGAGTTCATCACATGCATAGTGTTGACATATGATGAGAAGTCTTCAAACAAAGCTTAGTATAATTGTGAATAAAAGATCACACGAGTCACGAGGTTACAGTAGCGTCCTCCTGAACATCCTGCCACTCCTGTATGCAAACACAACATGAACAAATAAGGATATTTTCAAACAATAAATTCAGGGGGGTGATTTATCAGGTATGTTAGAGTAGGACTGGTGATCTACTACCTTAGTTACTTTTAATCAGATGTAAAACAGGTCACAGGTCAGAACACTATGCAGACATTGGTCCAGGTCTTGGCTTTGGTGCCTAGACTGGCCTTTAAAGACCTTTTATCTCATTCATTCATTTTGATCATCTGTTCTGCTGGTTGCAGACAGTGTAATGTAAATCTGGCGTAAACATATAGCAGGGGTGCCCACACTTTTTGGACGTGAGATCTACTTTTAAAATGACTAGCTCAACATGATCTACCCATCCAAAATGTTTTAGCTTAGGGCTTTGGAATAGCAGCACTGGCGTACATTTTAGACAAACACACTTACTGTAAGGGGGAAATAAATGGGAAATACTGGGGGAAATGTCTTCATCCCATTCTGTATTGAAGTGCTAGGTTTTGGGGTTCTTTGTAATGCTACTGACTCTTGAACAAAGTATTGCATTGGAGGTTTGCCTACTTTAGAAGCCATGAAGGGAGCTGACAGGCCCTTCTTGATGTCATATTGACATATTATTTTTATATTTTAATGATATATTTTTAGAGGCATGTCATTTGGTCTACCTGCACACCCTTGGTGATCTACTGGTAGATCACAATCTACCTTTTGGGCACCCCTGCCATTCAGTATACTTAGGAAGTGTTCCCCGAAGTGTCCTTGACCAAGACAATGACTGAACCCCTAATTACTACCATAGAGCAGGTTGATGCTTTGCATGTTTTCCGGCACTGTCGGTTTGTGAATGTGTGTTTGAGTGTACAGCACTTACAAGAAAGGTGCTATACTGTATAGCTGGATATGCACCATCAACTATTCTATTCTTTTTACTAATGTATGTTTTGGGTTATTTCTAAAAAATAAAGTAAAATAAAGGCTGATAGTGTGTGATTATGGAGCAGCAGAGTGGCAACAGCAGGTTGGCAATAGCCATCTTGTTGTAATTAAAGACGGGGGCAATGTTAAAGCAATGATAACAGTCTGGACGCATTTGCCCCATATGCCAGATGCCCAATCCACCACCATCTGCTCAAATGGCAAAATGTACACTATTTTTTTCTTTTTACACACATTACTTGAGTAAATGTACTTAATTTACACTACTGGAAAGGGTTGGTTGGTTCTCAAGGCTATACTTACTTACTTACTGTACATATTGAGTGACTAGGGTTCCTGTGTCTATTAGAGTTAATTGAAATGATGAAAAAATAAGATTAGCCTAGATGGATTCAGTTATATTTAAAGGACCCGAGGGTAGGAATTAATAAGAGTAAATCACCATAACCACTTATGCCCTATTCCATAATTAGTTGTATGATGGTGCCGTGTGGATATACAGAAGCTGATCTACGAGCTCACATCACATCATGATGCGGCCTGTCAATCAGCTATTTTAAATATTTTAGAAACATTTTTAAATACCTCTACGATCTTGGTCAAATATTTAAACTAGTGAAGGACAAAAGGGTGAGTTGCCATTAAATGAGCGTACAAATGGAATGATGGTCACATTTTACAGTGTGTATTTAGGCTTTCTTGACCCTCTTATCTTCAGTTCCAAACAATAGTAAAAAATCCAGCCGGTTAAGGGCCATGCCACGCCACACTATTTAAAAATGGATCATGTTGCATCACGTTAGCAAACACCAACTTGAACAGGTACGTTTTAAAGGCCATACCTTTTCTTCTTAATCCTCTAGTTACAATAGCTTACTAATAACGTCAAATGACTGAATTGGATGAGCAGTTAAAATAAACAAGCTTTGATGACTTGTAAATTGGCTTGTAAAGAACAGGCAGGTACTGTGGGTGGTTTTGCATGCGAGGCCTCCAGCTGGGGTGGAGAGTGTGGTCAGGATGACTTCCTGTATAGGAGCAGGCAGTGGGGATGCTTTATAAAAGACCTGCCTCTCTCTCTATCATAGAGAGACTGGCTCACCTGCAAGTGCAAACACAGAACAAACCCAGCAAGGATTAGCAGCTATTGACAATATTAGCAGCATATAAACTACCTCCAGCTTTGCTTCTTTCCATTTACATGAGCATCTAGAAGAGGGAATTGAGCATCTTTTACACAGCATGAACTGCCTTGTTTTGGTATGCGGCTCACTGGCTCTCCTCCTGTTCTCCAACTATGCAGAGGTAATGCATTCAACTCATTCATCTATGTTGGAAATTCAATTTTGGCTTTTACATTGACATTTAGATCAGTGGTTCTCATATAGCTCTGGTCCATCGCGTCTCCGGGAGGAGACGCGATGGACCAGAGCTAGTTCTCATAGTGGGGACCACTAGGGTGTAAATCAAAGGTCTTCACCGTTTTCAGGCCAAGGACCCCTTAGTTGAGAGAGAGAGATGAAGCAGGGACCCCCACAAGCTTTTCATAGATTCCATATTGTTTCATTGTTTGACAGCACGATTATCAGTGTATTTTGGATGCATGTCAATTTGTGTTTTCAGATATTTATTAAACCACTTGAAACGTCAATACTTAATAAACTTGACCTTTCACTCTGTACTTGGTCTGCTCTTTTTCCCCTCTACACCAAACCTCTTTGGTAAAAATAGACGATCTACAAGCTCACAACGCCTCATAGCCCGAGGCGTTGTGAGCTTGTAGATCTGCTATTTTTGGCTGAACCTCTCTGAATATGGACGCTAGGGTTCAAGTGGTTAATATAAAAAAGGAGGAAAAAAGTTTCTATCACACAAAGATTTGGAGGACCCCCTGTAGTAACTCTGAGGACCCCCTAGGGGTCCCGGACCCCCAGTTGAAGACCCCTGGTTTAAGTGGTTTAACCCTTTGTGGAATCTCTCTCATTGATAGCATAATTGAAGCAGACATAAGTTGTGTTGTGAAATGTAATTGGTGGAACTTACTTCATCACGCCTTTCTACAAGTTGGTGTTAGTCATTACTGCCTGAACACCATAAAACTGAATGGAAATTCAATATTAGTTAATTGCCCAATTATATAAGCTGTGTGGTTGCATTTGTTGTCATATAATTTACACATTATTTCTGTATTCTGTCCCTATTATTCCTTGTGCCCCATGTCTGTCGCCACTCTTCTTCTCACCTGTCTCTACCATATCATCTAGGGGCAAAATGCAACAACTAATGCACCAAATGCAACAACAGCAGCACCATCAGCATCAACCCTCCTGACAACACCAAATACTATGACGGCTGCCACCCCTGGGATTACCAGTGGCCCTTCAGTCACCGGGGGCATCACTTCCAATGGCTCTTCAGTCACTGGCATTACAACCGCCGCAACATCCATGCAAGCTACGACTGATGGGAATGGAGGAGGTCACGCCATGGGATCTCTCACTCTGCTGTTTGGCTGTGTGTTTCTGCAATCACTCTGGCACTGAGCACCACATTGAGGCTCAGATTTGAAATGACTGCTGGTTCTCTAAAAGTGGTGTCCAGCAGCTGCCCTTGAAGGGGTTCCAAAAGTAGTTAAAATAGCATCACAACCACTTTAACCTTATTTTAAAGGTTATTCAAAAATAGACGATCTACAAGTCTTTTTTTTTTTCTTCTTTTTTTTTCTTGTGAAAAATCACACATTTTGAATCATTTTGATTTCTTTAAAACACAAATCTTGTTGTTGGGGGGTCCCTGGCACAACCTTTACAGATGACAGTCAGTGGCAAAATAAATATCAATTTCGGGGTCCTTGACATGAAAATGTGCTGTGATCCCCTAATAGCACTGACTATTTATGTATATGTCGAGAACATTTGTGGGACACAGGATTAATGTGCTTTTATTGTCTGTCTGATAATGACTTAAACTACTGTATACTGATCGGGGTCCCCCAGAGGTCTATACTTGGTGCCCTCCTTTTCTCCCCTCTACACTACATCTCTTCGGCAAATAAATAATTGATCCACCAGCTGACAACACGTTGCAACGAGTTGTGAGCTTGTAGATCTTTAGAATTATAACAGAATGTTCATTGAACACTCGCCGAATGCTCATGAGCTTGTGGATCTTGTAGATGTTGGCCTATTATGACATGCCCAGAATATGGACACTATAGGGTTCATGTGGTTGAATGAGAACAGACTGACACTGAGTGATCCCAGTATGAATGTATGGCATGAAAGAATGTGTGTGAATGAATAGCTTGGAATGAGACAAGGCAGATTCTTACAGCAAATACTGTGACTGTCAAGGGTGACGTAATGATCACTTCATCTCTTTGTCTATATTAAGCTTAGATCTCATTGTCTTTGTTTATTATCAATTGTATCAAGCTCATCTTTATTTACTTTTGATTACCTCTTAACTTTCTTGTAACCTTATTTGTGTAGTTTTTAGAATTTCACTGGTTAGTATTACTTGACTTGAAGGATTACTATTCCTTTTATGAACCATATCTCCTGAGAGAAATGTCCCCTCTGCGTGGGCTTCCCTACATTCTACAAACTGTGACCTTCATTGCCGTCAGCCGACTCCACCCCTGACATTTTATTTGCACAGGGTATGTTGTACAGTCCTGCACCAAGCTTGATTATTTAATAGTCTGTCAAATTTGGACAAATATCACACAACACAAATGTGTTTAGATTATTATAGGCTAACAAAAAACTATAGTATGCTAGAACACAACATAGGCATAGAATTAGCTACATATGTTGCCAATTTTCATGATAACTATTTATAAACCCCTGGAAAAGATTAAACGTGCTTAACAAAAAACCTAAGAAAGAAAAAACTGCAAAAATAAATACACACAATAAAATGTACAAAATATTAAGTGAAGGTGAGAAAGAAAATATTAAGAGAATGAACCAATAACATTTCTAAAATGTAAATTATGGAAAGGCCTTTTGATAAAAGCATGTTTTTAAGAAGTGATTTAAAAGAAGACACTAAATCAGAGACCCCTGAGCTGAGTCCTCGGTGGCAGAGGACCTCAGGTACTGCACACAGGCTTGTATGGGGTTAATAATTCAAAATTAGTTGGCAGGCAAGGACGTGCCTTAACTATGTGTATGCTGCTAATCTATTAAGAATAACTATATTATGATCAATGGTGTCAAATGCCGCACTCAAGTAAAAGAAAAAAACAATATGACCACCAGTGTCAGCATTAATTTCAAGACCTTTTGTCACTAATACTGTATAGGTGCAATCTCTTCTGTCAAAATTACAACTGATACATTTCTAATATATTTTTGTCTTTCATAGCTGCCAGAATAACACTTATAAGTCTTGCAGAAATATTTTAATCAATTTAGAATGTGGCCTCAAATTCTTACAAATGATTGGGGTCAAGAACAGGTTTTTGAGAAGAGACTTAACACAAGTAATCTTAAAATAATCAGGGATGGATCGGATTCAGAACATTGGGAGCTAGTGTATCAGAAAGGTAAAGTCAGTAAGGGTCACCTATTGTACTTCCATCTTCCACCATCTTCCAATAAATTGAGATAGTATAATATCAAACAGTGCAAGAGGAAGGTTTCCTGTGATATATCACCACGTATTGGAACAAATTACGAGATGGAGGAAACGAACTGGGTCTAGGTTTCACTGACACTTCATGACTAAGTGATACTTAAAAAGGTAATAGCTACAAATATGAAGATTATGAATATTCTCATATAATAAATACCATAAAGGAACGCAAATCAGATAATTCAGACAGAAAGCTTGAGTTTTTTGTTTAGCAGGGTGGATTAGGAGGATGCATATATTGAGAAAGAAAGTCGGGAAAATAGATATATTTGGAATTTCCTGGTCTCTAATTAAGATGATTGGAGGTGGAGATTAACAAAGTACAGTCAATATGGCCCCTACTGCACAGTATAGTAGGACTTTTGCACTGCGTTGTGATAAAGATTTGAAATAAATTTCAGGCCACCAGCCAAATGTGGTCACATTTACTGCAACTAATAAGTTCCACGTACTACTAGCCAAGTTGGCAAACAGCCTAAAGATATTAAATGAAGCAAAACATTAGTGCAATTATCTCCACCAGACTGAAGGCTGGGACAGATATTATGTTTAGAGATTATGTTCAACAGGTAAGATATACAATGCGTGTGCACCCTGACCATGATACTGATCATGATACTGACCATGATACTGACATGATACTGACCTTGATACTGACATGATACTGACCTATGATACTGAGAAGTCTACCTCCTGGCTCCTGGTGCCTATAAAAGGCTGGTGTGAAAAATGCAGGACAGAGGTATTTTTCTTGTCCTCCAGGGAGTGTGCATGCAAGGTTTCATGTGATTGGTCCAATTATAGGTTAAAACATTGAGGCTGATTTGAAAAAAATAAATAATAATAATCAGGGAGGCATTTCTTCCTGGGAATGTGTGTGCAAAGTTTCATCAATTAATCGCACTCTGCGTTCATGATTTGAGGCATTTTGTTCAAAACGGTCCACTTTGGAAGCTAATCTTATCCAATCAGGATGGAATATGAAAAATTGGACAGATCCGCCTTGATCACATGACTATAGAGATACTGTGCACCGATGTGAGATGTGTCATGTTTGTGTAGCAGTGACTCACTGCCTCAGCCTGATGGCCTCAAAAGTCCAGTTAGTAAGGGAAAGTTACCCGAGTGTTAGACCAATCTGGGAACTAAATCAAAATCAATATCTTTCTCCACAAATGTGTTCATAAAGGTGTCTACTATCACCTCTGAACTTTGTCAATCACAACTCCCTTCGGAAACTTTGTGGGAGCCAATCAAAGTTGGGGGTATCCCGAGGGCCTGGGATTAAAGGGGGAAAAAATATAAAATGGCCAATATGAGCATATGAGGTGTGTAATTAGGGTATTTTGGGGCTGCTGTATCCATTCCAACCATTAGTTATCAGTAAAGATTACTCCTTCGCCATAAAATAGGCCACACCTACCTTTGTGTGTCCACAAGACATATAATATTGGCAATAAAAAAATGGTTGGAGTAGGGTTTGAATTCATGAAAACTATTCAAGATCAGGCGGGTAAGCTTACATCATGACACACAGGATAACATGATACAATCTGACAAGGAACACTCAAAAGGGTTTAAAACATAGGGACTAACATGACACAGGTGAACTCAAATGACATGATTGGCTAAGCCTTAGCCAACCAATTAGGCCTATTTTATGGCCAAGGAGTAATTTAAACTGAAAACTAACGTTTGGAATGGATTCAGCAGCCCAAGAATACCCTAATTACACACCCCATATGCTCATATTGGCAATTTTTTCATTTTATCCCCTTTAATCCCAGGCCCAGGTATCCCGATACCCCCAACTTTGATTGGCTCCCACAAAGTTCCCCAAAGGAGTTGTGATTGAGAAAGTTCAGAGGTGATAGTAGACACCTTTATGAACACTTTTGTGAAGAAAGATATGGATTTAGATTTAGTTCCCAGATTGGTCTAACACTCGGCTAACTTTCCCTTACTAGTATCTCCCTTGTAGTACAGGCAATCTAAGAAAAAACATGGGCCAACCTTGAACAAATTGCAACACAAACTCTTTCAACTTTTTTTGTTTCATAAATATGTTAGTAATAACATATCAAAAGTCCTAAGAAATCCAAGTGGTGGAACATAGTGAAGTGGTGGAACATAAGTTGGGCTCCCATCGACTTTCTATACAGGAGGAAAATACCCAGAAAAAAAATCTGCTTTAAGTAGGATGTGAGGGGTCTAACTAGGGGTTTGTCATGATGCTGAATCCATTGCAAGCATTTGTTTTGCACAAAAAACATTCCTTGGCCCCAGAAAACGCCCACAAAACTGATGAAAAGTGAATGAGTCATCACTTTTCATCAGTTTTGTGGGCGTTTATATAGTTTTATATAGTTAAATAGTTTGTGTTGCAATTTGTTCAAGGTTCAACCCTAGAATGCCTGTACTATTGGTTTATAAAAAAAATCCTTTGGATCAATGGTTAAGATATTGGACTTTCATATCGGAGACCTGGGTTCAATTTTGGGTGTACATGTGTTTTGATAAAAAAGGAGAGGGGCAGCAGAGACCAGTCATGCAGCCCAAGGTTCTTGCCCAGAATCAACAGGCAGTGACCTTTTAACACACAGCCTGTTTTTGACAAAACTAGAGTACCGCAGGATATGGTGTATTTCTGATGATGCCACCGATGCAAGAGGCATAGATTATTAAGATGTTCAGTGTTTCACTGTTGTCAGTGTACAACTGTCATGGGAAGTAAATTCCAAAGACACTCTATTATAATGATGCAGTATTGTGTTCCACAACGACATAAGA
This sequence comes from Nannobrachium achirus, assembly GCF_963921795.1. Lineage (NCBI taxonomy): Eukaryota > Metazoa > Chordata > Actinopteri > Myctophiformes > Myctophidae > Nannobrachium > Nannobrachium achirus. The sequence goes on from NC_137819.1 coordinate 28,235,236, forward strand.
TACTTACAGCTTGGTTCTTGGCCTTCACATTTATACAAACATTGTCTATCTGGTGGAGACCTCATGTCCGGGAATACTTTCCAGGATTAAAATAAAAAAATAGCAAAGAACTTTTTATGCTTTTGTGTGACCCTGTAGAATGATATAGTAGGGCATCACATTAGCCATAATTATTTACGAACTAGTTGGGCATGGTCCTACATTAGAACAATTTAATTGAAAGAAATGGATCACCAAATATCTGAATATAATGGGGAATAATGTCTGTCAAGACAAGGAACTGAATTGTCAAGATGAAAGAGAAATTTTGTATATTGTGCAAGAAGACAGTTAGTCGGAGGCCTTAGGGAGATAGAATGGTCATTTTGTGCTAATCAGTCTAAAAGTGCAATTTTGCACAGATGTAGCCCAGGGCATGCTCTAATGATTTAGCTAGGGCGCCCGAGTCGGGTCGGCGACCTTCGGGGTCACCACAGCGGCCAAATCAAGTTGGGCTCCCATCAACTTTCTATACAGGAGTAAAATACCCAGAAAAAAAACGTTTTTCTGGGTATTTAAGTAGGATGTGAGGGGTCTATCTAGGGGTTTGTCATGATGCTGAATCCATTGCAAGCATTTGTTTTGCCAAAGCAGTTCAGGAAACATTTTGGTAAAAACATGTGTTGGGGAAAGCGGGGTAAACTGAGACACCGGGTAAACTGAGACACCCCCTGTATCTTGGCAATGGAACACATTTGTGGTCATGTGACCTTTATATTTTCAAGCCCCTTGAATTTCCCACTTGCCATGAAGAGAGAGACCTGATAGTGCTGTAGAAAACATGCTTTTTTCACAAAAATGTGTTTTTTGCATGTAAAAGTAAATTGTCTTGCTGTCAACATAATCAGCTGTTGTGTCAAAGCAAATTGATGCAGGGAGAAAATGTTATATCATACATGTTGATGAACTACTAACTTATAAATCCATGTGATAGATGCTAGCTGAAGATTACCCTGAATTGATGAAAGATATCCCTTTTCCCAAAATGTGGCTGTACGTGGGGTAAAGTGAGACAATTGCTTCGGGGTAAAGTGAGACACTATCTCACATTATCCCAACATGATAGACATGGAGAAAGCTGTAAAAACTTTAAAGGGTGTACCAAACCTTTCTCGGTTGATTTGTATGTATTTTTCCCTGTAGAATCCATTTCTGCATCATAACACAGTAACATTTTTGATTGGAATTACACCACAGGGCAGTCTCTTACATATCAAATGCATGGGGAGGATAGTTATAGTGATAAGTATATAACTGAAAACTGTGGCTTTTTGGACAAGATTCTTATAGACTGTTATAGACTGTTGCTATCGGCTATACGTTTGTGCACCTGCTTGTAATTCATGCATTAAAATGATTATGTCCGGTATTTTTATCAGATGTCTGGAAATTTTTAAACTGCCGGTCATGGTGACTGGCAATTTAAAATCCTATAGAGGGAAGTCTGATCATGCCAAAATGTTTGTTGATTTTTCAACATTGTTCAAGTTAAGCCATGGGAATTAAGGAATGCACACACGGTCAATAACCAACCCATATAAACAAACATAGACTTGATTGAATTTCTTGAACACCACCAAAGCCTTTTCAACTCTCCCAAAGTTGCATAACATGCGCATGGACGCACGATGTGTCATCACTCGATAGGTGAGTAGTTGATTCAGGTGAATGGGGAAGATGGGCATTGGGCTCAGTGGGGAGAGAAGGCCTCTTATGGGCGGGTGGATATCACTGCAAAACCATCAGAACCATGTCTACTGTAGTTCCTTAGCGGTATCTTAAAATCTGGTTTGTACCCACAAGTCTGTTTCTCTGTACAAAATGCAGCTGCCAAGCTTCTGACCAACACAAAAAAGTGCCCATATCACTCCTGTCAGGGCAACTCTCCACTGGCCTTGTGTTGTTTTTAGACTTGATTTTACTTTTACTAGCTTCTAAGGCCTAAAATGTTCTTGCCCCTAATACATTACGGACCTGGTGCCTCCCTATAATCCACCCCGTAGCCTGAGATCCTCTTAGGAGGCCCTCCTCGAAGCCCCCAAAACACACAGAGTAACAAAGGGTACATGGAATGACCTACCCTTGAGAATCAAGTAGCATATAGATCACAAGCACAACCAAACCAATCCGGTAACACTCTTGAATGTTTATGCATTAGTGCACTAGATGGCAAACATCTTTCTTTGCATTCACAGAAGCGCTGTGTGTGAATCTCCTCCTCGTTAAGTCTCCCAAGTGAAGCCTATACAGTACGGTACAGTACTATACAGTACTTTGTCATGTGACGTGTGTTTGACGTGTGTTGCATGCCGAAAATAGCTGATCTGCAAGCTCACAACGCGTCGCATCCACAAGACAGTGTGAGCTTGTAGATCAGCTATTTTAAACATGCAGAAACATGCAGGATGTGCGCGATTAGATTAGGTTAGAAACCTCTGCCTTCAAAATAAGGGTGCAGGAAGAGTGGGCACCTAAATACCGGTATTGTGGGCACCTCGATGTTAAGTTGGATGAAATAATTGTTCTCTGTGGTTCTATATGAGCTGTGTCAATAACTTTGACAATAATAGCTTGCAGCAACATCTAAGTAAATATATATATATATATATATATATATATATATATATATATATATATATATATATATATATATACACACATTTGAATAGCCAAAAGTATTACAAATTATGGTTAAAAAAAGAACTAAAAATAACTAAGTTAGTTCATTTTGGGGAACCATGAACTAGTTCAAATGTGGAATTATCAAATATGAAATGACCTAGTTCATTTAGAAGCTGTGAACTTGAATTTGAACTAGTTTATGTAGAAAGTCTTGCTTTGATAGTGAATTTTAAAACGAACAAACGAAACGAGGCATGACTTATGCCTGTTTAAAGTTTGAATTTTCAAACGCTTCGTATAGCGCCCCCCCTTTGGCCAATTGGAATAAGATTGGTTTCAGTGATATTTGGACTAACCCTCTACATCTTTGCCAAATGCCATGAACGTGTTACTTTGCATGTATGATTTAGAGGCAGAAGAATTATAGAATTAAGATTATAGTCCAATATAATGAATTCCCTTATGCAAGATGAAGCTTTACATTTGTTATAGCCTGCTACTCCTTTACAATCAATTCGTTTTCAGTCCCAACTATGCAGTAGGCCTAATACTTTAACTGTTGCTATCGGCTATACGTTTGTGCACCTGCTTGTAATTCATGCATTAAAATGATTATGTCTGGTATTTTTATCAGCTGTCCGGAAATTTTTAAACTGCCGGTCATGGTGACTGGCAATTTAAAATCCTATAGAGGAAAGTCTGATCATGCCAAGCTGTTTTTTGATCTTTCAACATTGTTCAGGTTAAGCCATGGGAATTAAGGAATGCACACACGGTCAACAACCAACCCATATAAACAAACATAGACTTGATTGAATTTCTTGAACACCACCAAAGCCAACATGCGCATGGACGCACTATGTGTCACCACTTGATAGGTGAGTAGTTGATTCAGGTGTATGGGGAAGATGGGCTCAGTGGCGAGAGAAGGCCTCTTATGGGCGGGTGGATATCACTGCAAAACCATCAGAACCATGTCTACTGTAGGTCCACTCCTTAGCGGTATCTTAAAATCTGGTTTGTACCCACAAGTCTGTTTCTCGGTACAAAATGCAGCTGCCGAGCTTCTGAGCAACACATAAAAGTGCCCATATCACTCCTGTCAGGGCAACTCTCCACTGGCCTTGTGTTGTTTTTAGAATTGATTTTACTTTTACTAGCTTTTAAGGCCTAAAATGTTCTTGCCCCTAGTACATTATGGACCTGGTGCCTCCCTATAATCCACCCCGTAGCCTGAGATCCTCTGAGGAGGCCCTCCTCGAAGCCCCCAAAGTAACAAAGGGTACAATAGGCTATGGAATGACCTACCCTTGAGAATCAAGTAGCAAATAGATCACAAGCACAACCAAAATTTCCTCGGTTCCATTTAGGCTCGGCTCCCATTTTTTGGACCCGTGCTACCCTCTACAGTACGGTACAGTAAGGTACAGTACAGTAAGGTGCAGTGCAGTACAGTACAGTACAGTACAGTACAGTACAGTACAGTACAGTACAGTACAGTACAGTACAGTACAGTACAGTAAGGCCAGTACTGTACTGACAGACAGGAACATATTGAGAAGGGCACTATTGTGCACACATGCACGCACACACACACACACACACACACACACACACACACACACACACACACACACACACACACACACACACACACACACACACACACACACACACACACACACACACACACACTGTGTGTCTGTCTGTCTGTCTGTCTGTCTGTCTGTCTGTCTGTCTGTCTGTCTGTCTGTCTGTCTGTCTGTCTGTCTGTCTGTGTCTGTCTGTCTGTCTGTCTGTCTGTCTGTCTGTCTGTCTGTCTGTCTGTCTGTCTGTCTGTCTGTCATGTCATTCTCTTATCTCTCCATCGCAGCTTATTGCTCTCAGGAGAACCTGTTCCCCTGTCATCAGCCTCCAGCACAGAGCTATGTCTATCTGTCTGTCTGGGCGGCTGTAGCTCAGGAGGTTGAGCAGGTTGGCCAAATGGCCAATGATGAAAAAATATGTTGTACCAGGGACCCCCAGAAGAAAAGATTTAAGTTAAAAATGTAGATTGTGAGCTGGTAGATAAAGTAAAAATCACGAGGTGTGTGAGGTGAGTGGTGCTTTTTATTTAATTAAGCGTCCCACAAAGCTTGACCAATGTGGGATGGGGATA